>NW_003852533.1:4170744-4193496 GCF_000181295.1 Otolemur garnettii | reverse complement strand
GAGGGTGACGTGGACGGTAGTTACAGGGTCTGAGGGTGACATGGACAAGAGTTACAGGGTCTGAGGTTCCTCCAGATCTGTGTGGATCCTTCACAGTGAGGGTGGCTGAACCCTAGTAGTGGAGCACGGCTCTATTTGTGAAGACTGGAGAAGGAGAGAGACTTCAGGCTAACTCAAGGCGAGCGGCTGGAGATGATGGAATGTGTGTTTCTAATGAACCTGCTTCTCACTGACCCCCTTCCCCAGGTTCCTTCTTCCTCCCTTGGGATTGGGACACAAAAAATTATTTTGGAGAGAAACTAGTTGGGAGAAGCACTGTGTAAATGTGTGAGCAGCTGTGTGTCGGCCCAGGGTTCTAGAATGTTCTCCAGCTCCATCCTCCATGCACTTTTGAAGCCGTTCCCCCGCACCCAGCACAGGGCACTGTGGGGCTGCCCTGTGGAGCTGAGTGAACATGGCCTTCCCACCATTTTTCCTGCTGTGAGTGCCGTTGGCAGAGAGGGAACCTCTCCGAGAAAAGAGAGTTTGACCTGTAGCTGACATGGTTTTCAGTTCCTTTCAGGTAATATTTATTTATTTTGCTGAAGTCAAAACTTTTTTGTTTGATCAGAACAATCAGATTGCTTTAAAATTCAAAGCATAATTAAGGATCACTGTGAACTTTCCGGTTATTCCAGCTGTAAACTGTGGGTGACGGTGTGGAGAGGGGGCAGGATTAATCCCTGCCCAGCCTCCTGGTGAAGGTTTGTGGCTGTGGACAAGCCCCTGTGTGCTGGGGGGCACTTACCCCCTTTTCTGTGCCAAACCAAGACTGTTTTAGTCACAGTAGACTCTAGGATTCAAAATTAGGAAAACACTGAGTGAATGGTGATTCAGCTTTGTCGTAATTCCTGGGTAAATTTAGCAAAGCTGAGCCCTGTGCGTGGGCGCGGCCTCCTCCTGGCCTTGGGGGGTATCTGTGTCCTGCCCTTTACCAGGCTCGGCTTTCCTGGGCCCACCTGGGTTGCAGGTCCACCTGGAGAGGAGAACAATGGAGGGGCCAGAATTTACAGAGAAGAGCTGGGGCTTTGTCCTCTAATGGACCCTCTTGGACCACACACCTTGACCGGCAGTCACGGGGCGGCTTTTCCTGCCACTTAAGCTGGGTGAGGGGTTGTTTGTGCATTTTGAAGAGCTCCAGGAGTCAGGTTGGCACTCAGATAACTTTGCTGTGTGAATCTCGAGTTGCAAGAAGCCCTGCAGGGATTTGTTTCTTTCTCTGCTTCCCCTTCTTTTCTTTTTTTCCTTTCTAAGGCGTCCCTGTTTACTTTGGCAGATACTGAACTTTAAGTTAAAGGTGGGTGGAGGCATCAGGGAAGGAAGTGTGTGGGGGAGACGCAGTGGGCCGGCCGCCACCCCGCTTTGCTTTGCTGGGAGGCTCAAGTAATCATCAGATGGATGTTTGGGAAAAGACTTTTTAAAATACCAGAGCCTGTAGGATTCTTTCTCTCTCTCACCCCTCCCTGCCCTCTCAGGCTGGATCTGTGCGGTGGGAGAGCGGGCAGAGCCGAGGGAGGTGGTGGGATCTCCGGGGTGGGCCCGTGAGCCCTTCCGAGGCTGCTTCCAGAACGGATAATAACAAAGAATGTTGGAGACCACGGCCGGTGGTGTGTGCGATGGTTCAGTGTGTGAACTCTTTCTGTCGGTCTGTTCTGCCTCACCCTGTATTCCAGCGTTCAGCTCACATGGTATCTAAAGGGCGCCAAACTGCCAATCCGTAGTTAACTATTTAATTGTGAAAGCCGACACCCGTACTGTACCCAGCTCCTCCCTGCCGTGGGGCCTCTGCAGAGCTGCTCTTCTGCTGGGCACGGTTGGAACCAAGAAACCTGCATGTGTTTGCCCCCAGGTCTCGGCTTCACCCTCAGGCCAGTGACGTCTTCCTGTCTTCCTCACCTGCCAGGCGGGGCGGGATCACTGGACTCGATGGCCTGAGATGTGCCTCCTTGACAGGGAGGCCACCCTTATGAACTGATGAAGGGCTGCTGGGGGGGGGGGACTAGAGTCAAGCCCCTAAAACTCTGTGAAGGAGCAGGCTCAGCTGAAATAACGACAGCACGCACTGTCCCCTGGTTTGCTCGGCAATAGCCTTTGTCCTTCTGTTTGCTCCTCTGTAACTGCTGCTCCAGAGTGCACTGCTGGTGCAGTAAAGATTCTTGACCTGGCACAGTGGCTCACGTATGTAATCCCAGCACTCTGGGAGGCCGAGGTGGGTGGATTGCCCGCGCTCAGGAGTTCAAGACCAGCCTGAGCCAGAGCAAGACCCTGTCTCTACTAAAAATAGAAAACTAGCTGGGTGCTCTGATGGGGGCACCTGTGGTCCCAGCGCTGGGTGGTGTGATGGGCACCTGTGGTCCCAGCGCTGGGTGCTGTGATGGGCACCTGTGGTCCCAGCGCTGGGTGCTGTGATGGGCACCTGAGGTCCCAGCGCTGGGTGCTGTGATGGGCACCTGAGGTCCCAGCGCTGGGTGCTGTGATGGGCACCTGAGGTCCCAGCTCTGGGTGCTGTGATGGGCACCTGTGGTCCCAGCGCTGGGTGCTGTGATGGGCACCTGTGGTCCCAGCGCTGGGTGCTGTGATGGGCACCTGTGGTCCCAGCGCTGGGTGTTGTGATGGGCACCTGAGGTGTCCCAGTGCTGGGTATTGTGATGGGCACCTGAGGTCCCAGCTCTGGGTGCTGTGATGGGCACCTGAGGTCCCAGCTGTTTGGGAGGTTCAAGCAAGAGGATCACCTGAGCCCAGGAGTCTGGCATCGCTGTGAGCTGTGACGCCACGGAAGTCTACCCACAGGGACAGAGTGAGACTCTGTCTCAAAAAAAATTTTTTTTTCTTAACTTTTCTCCACAGAAAACACCATCATTGGAGTCCTGGGCTAGTTTTTGAGACGTCTCCAGGTACTGCATTCCAGTAACTGACCCACCCTGACCACAGCCCACACCAAAGGACTCATGGTTCCTCCCTGAAACTGGCCAGTTAGCAGGCCCCGATTGCCTAACCCTCTGCCCACCAAACTGTCTTTGAAAACTCTTGGGGAGGAGGTTTGAGAGATTTCTCCCACCTGCCCACTTAGCGCCCTGGGAACCAGCCCTCTCTCTGTCTGCATCTGCTGTCTCTGGTGCTGGCTTCCTCTTGGGTAGCAACGAAGTATGCTGGACTCTGGCCACCTGAAGATTGAAAGGGGCAGTCCTGGCTGTCCACGAGCTCATGGCTGTGGATGCTCAGGGTATCTGCCTCTTTCTTTAAGCAGCTGCGTTGAGAAAGGGACGGTCAGCAGGGTGCCTCTCCCTGCCTCTCGTGCTGCTTCGTGGTGCTCCAGCTCTCAGAGCTGCTGTGGGGAGCAGAACGTTCCCAGCCGCCGGCTCCCAGCTCTGTGGTCAGGCGCTGCAGGGCGTCCTCGCCAGCCCCTGGGGAACTGGGGTGGCAGGACAGACAGATGGCACGGTGCCACTTGCTCTCGTGCCCAGGTTATGTTAAACTTAGGTGCTGCTGGGTGCGTGGTTAAGGGTTTGGAGAAAATCTTTCACTTTCTGTGAGGCTTGTGAATTATAGTCATGTGACCTTTAAAAAATTCTTGGCAGAGGGAGAAACGTTGAGTGAATGGTAACAGTGCGCTGTCCCCGTCCCAGTCCTGTGACTGCTGTCCCGGTGTTGGAAAGGCCTGTGAGGCATCGGCTGCATGGACTTTTGTCATCGACCTTCTACTCACGAGGCAGCTTCCTTATTCTTCTGTGCTGTTCCCAAATGGCCACCTCTGATTTAACATATTTTGGACACAGGCATGCCATTGAGGTTTGGTCTCTAAGCGACTCACTTCTTTCTTTTCTTTTCTTTTTTTGGGACAGAGTCTCACTCTGTCACCCTGGTTAGAGTGCTGTGGCGTCACAGCTCACAGCAACCTCAAACTCCTGGGCTTAAGTGATCCTCCTGCTTTGGCTTCCTGAGTAGCTGGGACAATAGGCGCCAGCCACTAAGCCTGGCTAGTTTCTATTTTTAGTAGACATGGGGTCTCGCTCTTGCTCAGGCTGGTCTCAAACTCCTGAGTTCATGGGATCCTTCTGCCTCAGCCTCTCTGAGTTTTGGGGTCACAGGTGTGAGCCCCCTCACCTGGCCAAGAGATTCACTTCTTAATACAATGGGTTCTAAGTGAATTGTGAACAAGTTTCGGGCTGTTGTTTTTATGGGTGGGCAGGTTTCGTGGTGTCTGCTGTTTCTCTAAAAGGGCCGTTGTTTATGAGAGCATTTGGATGATGAGAGAGAAGGCTTTATACACATTTTTTGGAGCGTTTCACCCAAACATGTGATATAAGAGAAAAGAAAACTCCCAACTGGCTCAGCGCCTATAGCTCAACCGGCTAAGGCGTCAGCCACGTACACCTAAGGTGGCGGGTTCGAATCCCCAGCCCGGACCCGCCAAACAACAATGACGGCTGCAACCAAAAAATAGCCGGGCGTTGTGGCGGGCGCCTGTGGTCCCAGCTACTTGGGAGGCAGAGGCAGGAGACTCGCTTGAGCCCAGGAGTTGGAGGTTGCTGTGAGCTGTAATGCCACGGCACTCTACCCAGGGGGACAGCTTGAGGCTCTGTCTCAAAAAAAAAAAAAAAAAAAAGAAAACTCCCAACTGCATATCTTAGAACCATGCATGTAATTTCTAATTTTTCTAAGATGATTACCATTATGCTGTTTGGAAGCTTCTTGATTTTTTTCCCACTTGTATCTTCACACTGACCGCATCTGTGGGCACAGTTAATACCTACAGACGGCTGACTGTGTATCAGGCATTGCCGTAAGGACTGTGGAGGAACAATAGCACTGTCCCCGCACCACAGCCGTGTGACTCAGCAGTGCTCTGATCCTCTTCTATATGATCAAGGCAATAGAGGCAGAAAGAACAGAATCAGCCGCCGCACGTCGCACACTATTTAGGGGACCTGGGGTTTGAACACAAGCCGGGCTGGCAGCAGACCAGTGCCAGCCCTCACCCAGTAAGCTTCATCACCATTCATGTCCCACAGTGAACTAGAGAGAGGGCCTCTTTCAGACCCGAGGTGGGCAAGCTTGCCGGGCACCCAGCAGCCTGGGTCTTGGTGCTGCTCCCCTGCCCTTCACTGGGCAGGTCACTGAGCTGAGCTTTGCTGGTTAAAGATGTTTTATCTTCATGGAAAAAAGTTGCTAATGGAATAAAATATTACAAGTACTTCTCAGTCACACGTCCATTGAAGGAGACAATTGGCCTTCGTGTCATTTAAAGCATAATCTCATCTACGCTTATGAATACAGATCCTGTAAATTAAAGCAGCCTGGTGTGTGTCTTTCTCCTTTTCCTGATTAGTATAATGTTAAAGTGTTATGTCTTAAATTGTGTTTTCGATGTCCAAGATTGCCTTTGAGTGGAAACAGGAATTCCACGACTGTCAGCTCAGCCGACCTTAGAATTTACCCATTCTATATCATTTGCTTTTTCATGTCTGTTTCTTCGAATGAATTCGATTTCCGACACTCCTATTGGGACCAGAAGGATGAGATGTTAGACGTCGATGGAATTTATTGACTTCAACATCTGTTTTTAGAAGTCTCAGCACTTCTCACCTTTAGTTGGAAGCTGCTAAGTTCTACCCTAGAACGAGGTACACTTTGAGAGTCAGGGTGAAGAATTTACCAGGCCCTCTTAAACGCATGAGGCTTTTATCCCTTCCTGCACAGAGCTCTGGGGATGGAGCAATGCGGTCGTGGCTGTTAGAGATAGGGGGCCAGGAACACCTGGTCACAATAAATACAGGCTTCTTCTTTCAGCCTCCTCTGTGGTCTTGAGATGAATCTACGCACTTAAAGCTTTGTCATTTCCAGGATTATGATAATGCTGGGTAATGAGACATTTTAATAGTCCCACGTTGTAAATCTGACGCGTGCTTATGTAAGAGGCTGGTCCAAACGAGACTGAATTTTGTTAATTGTATAGTTTCCTGGACTCTATTCATCCCAACACCAAATTAGCTTAAAAATTACGAATAATTACAAAGTGTCTAATTACAAAATCATGACAGCAAATGAATTTATCCAATGTTATTTTAAGAAATTGTCTCCCACACTAAAACCAGGCAAATTCCTAGACCGCAGAAATGTATTAGGGCAAAGCCTAAATCTGTGTGAGACTAGACTCTCACTGTTAAATAGTGAGATTTATTGGCATGTTTCTAATTATAAAAGTTATTCATGCTTGTTTTAGAAAACTTGAGGGGGGAAGGAGAAAATAAAACCATTTCTATCTCACTCATGCCTGAAATCTTGACTTCTAAGAAAAAAGTAATTGCATATTCTGTCGAGGGTCCTTTTTCAAAGTAACTATGTTATTGAACCCAGCATGCATTTAAAATATAAATAGGAATTTCTGATTACAGCACAAATGCAGCAGCACAATTGTACCACAGTTCTGATGGCAGACACTCTTCTCATTATTATTTTTTTAAAAGTTACTTTTTCCGATTATAAAAGTTATATTTTAATTACAGAAAATTTGAAGAACATTAAAAGAAATCATGCTGAATCACCCCTACTTTTCCTCAAGGCAAGTACCAATATTGGTATATTTTTATCTAGGCCTACATCTTTTCTTTCTTTTCCCAGTAGATGTTTTCTTAGAAATGAATCACCCGGTCTTCTTAGAAAGGCAGGCAAGGCTGAGGATGCCCGACCACAGGCCTGGTCTGGCTGAGCAGGCGAGGAAGTCACAGCTGCATGCTCTCTGCGCGAGGACCTGAGGGGTCCATGAGCGGATCTTGAAATGATGTTTCATAAAAGCAAATTCAAATGTGTTGGGGGCTGAGTGATCTCTCTGCAGCTCACACAGGCCACTGGTGCTTTTTTGGTTGAGATAAGCGTTGTCTTGTCCTGGTTCCAACTTGAGTTTTACCATAATGTGGCTTTCATTTTGCCATCAGCTGGGAAAAGAACCTGCCAGTCTAACAGAATCAGGCACACAGTAGGTCCTTTATAACTGCTCACTGAGCTCAACTGGAGAAAACTGAATTTATAACCTGGGCAGTCATCTCACCTGACAATACCAAATTGCTTTTATGTAAGACTGTAACTTAGCTTAGTTAAGGGATACAAACTGTAAGCAAATGTGGACATAATTAATAGATAATTCATAGATACTAAAGAAGGTGATGGAGATGACAATGGAAGAGGAGAAAGTGGAAGAAAACGTGAAGCCAGAGGAGTCCCAAATTCAGCAGGTCACACCCGTGTCACTGAGCACGCCCACGCCAGTGTGGACATAGGTGTCTCTGCGTCTACGCGAGGAAATGAATGTTTTACAGAAAGGTATTAGGCTGTGGTGCTGATGGGCTTATTTTTAGAGGAAAAAAGTAAAAGGAACTGAAAATGTAAAAAAATAAGGAATGCCAGGGGCAAAGATATATGCTCACAAAATGGAATTCCATCATGAGGAAAACGTTACTTGTGTACATTAGCAGGAATCTTATTTTTGCTTTCATGAGTTATAAAGTTGCTCTGATTTGACTCAACTAATTTCATTAGCTTAGGATTTTTAATGATATGGAAATTATCTGTCTGATGGGAAGACCAGCGACCCACACGCTTGGAGAATTTTTTGTTCCTTGGGAAATTCCTTTAATGTTTGGAGAGCCTCAGCTGTGGATACTGTCTACTAAGCATAGAAAATCAAATCAGTGAACACTCTTCTGTTTCAACAGACGCTCTTTCTGACCTCTGAGGTCTGCATTTCTGATAGGGTGGCCTAGAGACCACCTACGTCAGAATTACTTGAGCCCCGATCCACATGCAATTCTTGGGCCTGTCCCCAGAAGAGAATATTTGGGTATGGGGTGCCAGAGATACAGGCGACACCAAAGTTTGAAAACATGGTAATGAATACATCTTAGAAGGCATTTGTTTAAAGTTCCTAGATTAAGTGAATCCAGAAGAGAGAAGGGATGGAGCACACTGCTTCTCTCTCCAATGGGGATCACTGGCCTTTTGGTTTGAATTTGGTTCAAACAAGTTAAGAGATGGATACCAAAGCCCTCGAGAGGAGAGAAGACTAATATTCAACAGAAGAGGAAACCAAGATGCTTCTTCTCCAATGAATGAATCAGCTTTTTGGCCCTTGTAGTAATAATAATGACAAACGATGATTAGCCCCATTTTTTATTACTATTTCATGTTTAGCACCTCCCACGTGCAACTGTAGGGGTCTTACTTGAGCTTATCAGTAACCCAGTAAGACCGATGCTTCTGAATAAAGATGGCGGGGCCACCAAAGTCCTCCCTGCCGTTAAGTTATAGGAGTGGTATCTGATTCTAGAGCCTGGGGTCTCAGCCCCACACCGCAGCACATTCACAACTTTTATAACCCTCAGCTTTGCGCATCTCCCAGGGAGAGAGCTCTAACTGAAGTGGTTTTTCCCTATTTCTCTAATTGAAGTGTTTTTTCCCTATTTCTCTAATTGAAGTGTTTTTCCCTATTTCTCTGTCTGTCTATCTCTTTTCCTTCTTTCCTCCCTTCCTGTGAGTCAGGGTCTTGCTTTGTTGCACAGGTTCCTGGAGAACAATGGGGTTGTCATAGCTCGCTGCAGCTTCAAACCCCTGGCCTCAAGCCATCTTCCTGCCTCAGCCTCCTGAGTATCTAGGGCTTTAGGTACACATCACAAGGCTCAGCTAATTTTCTTCTTTTTCTTTTTGTAGAGATGAGAGTCTTGCTCTGTTGCCCTGGCTGGTCTTGAACTCCTAGTCTCAAGTGATCTGGTGCCTTGGCTTCCCAAAGTGCCAGGATTACAGGTGTGAGCCACTGTGTCCAGCCTTCTCTGCCTCTCTTGAACCTCCCTTGAGTAGTATGTCCACTACGTTGCACATAGTAGGTCTATTAAAACCACAAGATTTAAATGCCTACTATGAGCAGAATACTCTAAGAGTGCTGGTAATATTCTGTTTCTTGGTCTGTGTCAGTGATTTTCAACTGGTGTGCCGTGAGAAGACCTTAGGTGTGCCATGAACATTTTAAAAGACCATTGATTAAATTATTTTTGAAACAGGCTCAAAGCCCAGTGACTATATTCTTTCTTTTACTCTTTTTTGGATAAACACAATTTAAGTGTGCTGTGGAAGTTTAACTCTAGGTTCAAGTGTGTCGTGAGATAAAAGAGATTGAAAAACACGGGTCTGGGTGCTGGCTATATGTGTAGATTTAGTTTGTGAAAATTCAGTAAACTGTACACTTATTTAAAATGAACCTGCTGTCCTATTTTGGATTATAAAACAGCTGTTGAAACGTACGACCAATGGCCATCCTCCCTGGGTCCCATCTCCCCTTTCATTTCCAAATCAGCAAACAGTTTTCTGATGAGAAAATGGTAAGCTAATTGTTCCAGTAAGTACACATAGAAGTATCTGTCAGATCAAAGACTCAGAATGGAAGTTCAGGCTGGTGGAGGAAATGGGCTGCTTCCCTGTGAAACCCTTTTCATCTCTTGCTTTCAGTAATCTTAAAAGTTTAGCACATTTTTCTGTTATGTTGACACGTTGTATACAGACGAGACAGACCTGAAGCATCTTGAATGTGCTTTAAACATTTTTGCTTGGGTGACCTCACGGGACGCCTGCCTGCTTTAGCTTCGCCTGTATTGAGAATCAGCAGTTACTTTTAAGTTCTAATAAGTTTCGCATGTTTTGCAGTGAAACTGTGCTTGGATAATTTCCACCTTTAATTAGTAGCTTCTGGGTTGGTGCGCCGGTCGCGGGGATGGCATCAGCAGAAAGCCTGTGTCCCTCCGTGACCGATCAAAACAGGCCTCATGCTCTGACAGCAAGAAGTCCCACTGAGAACCGACCAGGATACGGTTTTCAGTTGTAAAAGAAAATTATAATTCACAAGTTCTTGCCAGATGTTGTACCCCAATATCTCAACAGCATTTTATCTACCCAGCGTAGATGGTCATAGGAGGTCCAGCCAGAGAGATCTGGTTTGGTTCTTAAAAATCTTTTAAAAATTAGATTCATTCAAAGTATTTATGGAGGGAAAGTAGATCCATTTTTTTTAAACTTTTTAATGTTTAAAAAACTTTTGGGATGGTAAATTTTGGGGTAACGTATATAATACCCTTAATTTAAGAGATAGCTCCAAAATCCTCACATAGGATATAAATTTTCTTGACAATGTTAAATGAAGAAAAAAAGTTTCACTTACAAAATGTAAACTAACTGGAAATAAATGAACCTGAGTGGAAATATAGATTTGGGAGCTGGTGTCTGTTTCAAGAAGTAAACAAAAGAATTCTGAGTTTTTTTTTTTTTTTTCTCATCTCAAACTTATACTAAGCCATAAACGCTACCAAGAACAAATTTACAAAAAACTTCACTAGGTTGACCAACACAAAAAGAGCTAATATATTTTTAAAAACTGGTTTGAGTGGTAGTGGCCTCTGAAATGTTGAAAGGTATTTATTAAGGTTCAAATACTAATATACATGGAAGTCTGCCCATGCTGGACTTTGCTCGCGACCCTGAACTTCGGGGCTCCCAGGCAGGTTACAGGCCCGAGCCCTGACAGTCCTGTTTCCTGACTTTAGCAAGATACACATTTCCAGCTTTACATTTCTCGTGTCCTTTCTTATTCTGTTAGATTTGTGAATGCTTTTGTTGGGTAGACAATTAGTCTTACTCTTAACTTATTTCAATATAACTTTAATATAATTTCGCGGTAACATGTGATGCTGATGATGAGGTATAGTATAGTAGCAGCTTTCACCTGCCGGGAAGATCATATTTTATTTGGGTATAACTATAAAAAGTCATTCCTGAAGGAGTATCATGACAAGATTTTTTCCCTGGTGGGATTTTACTGTAGTGAAGGTCAATGCTAAATCCCACTGATTTAAAATGTGAATTATTGTATTACTTTTTCCCTATGAAGGAGTAACTATAGAAGTTAACTCCAGAGCAGTCTGGATATATCATAACTCGATGCTAAATTCCCCAATGACTACTTTGAATGACTAAGGTGACCAGATTTTAACATTAGTAAAGCAGGACACCATTGGACAGGGGGAGGGAGTTCTTAATTAAAAATTTGGTCTATATGGAGCAACAAAAATTTTCATAGAACACAAAAATATTATTGTAATATATATATTTTTAATTTCAACATAAGTACAATTTACAAATATAATACATTAAAAAATTATGTATAGGGTGGCGCCTGTGGCTCAAAGGAGTAGGGTGCCAGCCCCATATGCTGAAGGTGGTGGGTTCAAACCCAGCCCTGGGCCAAAAAAAAAAAAAATTGAGTATAGTATTATTTTATTGTTTGGCGTATTTCTCATTTGAGTGAATTTTTTTAGTAGATTGCTGTCATTGTTTAAAAGGTCATGACATTTTTCACAAGAATTTGTTAAACTATATTTCACACATAAAATGGCTTTCAAAGTCTCAACACTTAATTGTGATTTTTCTGATGTCCACACTTTATTTACCATAGGAAAAAACGCATTCAGTCGCAGCATTAGTTCCTGCTAAGGACAGTGCATATCCCACAATTTTTAGTGCATTATTGTATGGAACATGGTTTGTTTCAAACTGATGAAATATTTCTAAACATTTGTTCTCTATTGTGATTTTTGCTGATGCCCGAGATTTAACATTTTCCTTATCAATATATATTTTTAATAATGATACTTTGTAAGTCGTAAGTGTTACTTTCAAGGCCAGTGCTAGACTTTTTGCCGCCACTATAAAATATAAATAATACGAGTACTGTCTGCTAAATTCATGAAATAAATAAATTACTTACCTAAATTATCTGAATAACTGATTTGTTGACATCACTTGTTTTACTAGCACTAGCACGCAGTATGATGTGTATCATCTGAGAGACAGTTACAAAATGTTTCGTCCTTGCCAGTGCCAAAAAATGCCATTGTTCATTAAGTCCAAACAATGGTGGTTGAATTCTAATAACTGATTAGCAATGTGAACTTTGATAAGCAGTTCTCGATAATCAGTTCTCAACAATTATTTGTTATTATTAATGTTTAACATTATAAAATTAACAAGAATAATATAAAACTCATATCTTGGCAAAATAGCCACATGGCAGTGTTGGGACCAGAATTGCTGCTGAGAGACCACCACACACATGTAAAGACAAAAAGTGCTTTATTTTGCAAGCATATGCCTGGGCCGCTCTTCCTTTCAGCATGGCTGGAGGAAGGGCCACCCCCTAGTGAAGTGAGCTGAGGTTTTTAAAGCGCATAGAGGAATTTCATTGGGTGTTTTGTTGGGCCCAGGCTGCTATTGGCTGAGCTGTTTATGGTTAGGGACCCTCTGGTGGGGTGGGGGTGGGAGTTGGGGGGTGCCTACTTATTTGTTCCAGACGGTTTGGCTCCTTCTGAGCTAATTGTCCTTGCCTAGAAGCGAGGGAGGGAGCCAGTTTCCTTCTGCTATGGATTCCACCTGGGTGACCTTGCCCAGGAGGGGAGTAGGGAGTTTACATTAGCCTTTTCATTTGCAAATGAAGTTACATTAACCTCTTCATTCCCAAATGGAGTTACATTAACCTTTTCAGCAGCTGAAAAAAACGTATATTCCCTTCCCATTGTCCCACCATTCCCTAGCTTGTCCTGCGTTCTTTCCAAAAATCCGGACTTTTTAAAAATGCTGTGAGACGTGGGACAAATTGTTAAAAATTGGGACTGTCCTGCCCAAAGTGGGACATCTGGTCACCTTATGAATGACACTATTGTGTTTCTTTGTTTTTGGAAGTCCCAGTTGCCCATCCTTGACATTTCAGAATGTGGGAGAAGGAAGCTCTTTTAAAGACACACCCCTCGCTCTCCTCACCCGTTCTGACCTTATGAGGACCCAATGAGGCACCCTCTGCTGTGTCTGTGAGAAGGGGGTTTCTGTACTAACGCAGGAGTAAACCGACCTTCAGGGTCTCCAGCACTGGCTTGTCTGGGAGAACTGGGCAATAGGACCACACAGGCAAACCTGACCAGGCTCAGAGGTTGGAGGGTGACTCTGAACCTAACCTGGGATTTCCCCTTTGGACTTGTTTGATTCTCCAGATACAAACCACGGAAACAGAATTTGTGTATGAAGTGTTGTTGGCACCAACTTTTTGAAGGATATTATCCTCAAAACATCATTCAGAGGGATAGATTTTTACTCTTTCCTCTCCATTTTTAATAAAAATTTTAACTTCCAGAATTAACAAGATCCAAAAATCTCTTAGTTCATTATGTCCTCAGAGTTGTTCATTTTGGAAAATTTCTCCCTTTTCAAACTAAAACAGGCAGATTACAAGTTACTCATTTTGTTTTTATACAGTGAAGATTTAAAATCATTATCTACATTTCTAAAAAATCTAGTGTTGCCGTAAGGGTCTCACGGAAAAGCAATGTCGCAAAGAATAAGCACGCTTATTGAAATTGTGTTTTAAATAAAGGTGACCATCTGCTTGCTCAGGCAAAATGGTGAGCTTTCTTTATTTTCTGTTGGTTTATATAGGTAATATTGTGCATGTGCACTGTACAGCAATGAACTCATTAATCCATTTATTACAATCCCTCTGCACATGTGCATTGGACATCAATGACTTCAGTAACCCATTTAAACATCTTATGACCACCCACCCTATAAGTAGCTCCTCCCTGGTAATCTGATAATCTACCCAACACATACCTTTAAGTATAATCCTTTCAATATAACCCAGTTTAACATAACTTCATGAAGAACATGTTGTCAGTCATTACTTTCTTTGTTCTTATCTGATGAAGCCTGAGGCTACGGGGGAAAGAGACTATTTGAATGTCTGTTCTACTAACCATGCCATTTGGAGGCAGTTACTTTGAATCTTTAAGCAAAGCATAGAGAAAGTTCTTGGGCATATAGGAGTTTGTGTGCAAACCTCTGCTCCCATGTAGACCTTAAGTCAGGGGGGTTTTTGCTGGAGGCTTTTACAAGGAATTCTCAGGCTGGACTTCTCAAAAGCCTTTCATGAGCCCAGGTTTCATCTGTGCCATTAGATACCTGTATGACATTACCATTCCCAGACCTGTCAGCAAGCAACCTTTGTCACTTACCACAGACCAGGGAAGGTTATTGATGGATATCTGGCCAGTTTTCCAAAGGGCTTTTTCATAGGCCTTATAAAGTCAACCTTAATTCCTTAACGCAGTCTGGAAATGCTACTCCAGCCAAAGCTTTGGTCATGTTAGGCCCACAGCTAACCTGGCCACATGGGATTCTGCCTCAGTTTCTTACAAGTATGCCTGCACAAAGTCTTTTCACTGCTCTCTCTCAAATAGCTTTTGTGGCCAGAGGCATATAGGCATTTCACCTATAATCTAGTCTTTGAAAAGTTATTAAATAGACAAACTTAGAAAAATACACCTTTATAATCAAAAAACCTTAACATTTCATGAGGATTATAAAGATGTGATTCTTTTGGCTTTATTGTCAGTCTTGTTAATGATTTTAATTGCTACCAAGTTTTTGTAAAAAAAGATTATAATTGATAAATGTTTTAAATTGAAGGGTTTTTTTGTCTTTTTGTTTGTTTTTTGAGACAAGAGTCTCACTCTATTGCCCAGGCTAGAGTACCATGACCTCAGCTCAGCTCACAGCAACCTCGAATTCCTAAGCTCCTATGATCCTCCTGCCTTGGCCTCCCAAGCATGTGGGACTACAGACACCTGCCACAACACCTGGCTAGTTTTTCTATTTTAGTAGAAATGGGTTTTGCTCTTGCTTAGGCTGTTCTCAAACTTCTGACCTCAAGGGATCTTCCTGTTTCAGCCTCACAGAATGCTGGGATTACCGGAATGAGCCATTACACCTGGCCATAATTTGAGTTAATTTTTATTAAAACAAAGATACATAAGTAGCACCTCTTTCCTTTTTGACTGTACGTGCACGAGTTTGTGAAGGACAAACTTTTCACCACTTCTCTCTCTCTCCCTCTTGGGAATATGAGATGACCTAGTATAACACAGACACCAGCCTCTAGTCTTCACCCCACCTCCTGCTGACATGTAACCTGATTTCTCCATGTGCGCAGCTCTGGAGCAGAGCTGCCAACTTCAGGAATTGTCGTTTCAGTTACAACTCTGAAGTGTTGTGTCACCACGTCACCAAACTAGGAATAAGTCTCGGGGACAAGGAGCTCTCCTGCCAGGAAACACATTGCCTGAGACCATGGGAAGAGCCTCTGAATTAGACATTCCAGAGTCCAAAACTTGTCTCTGTGTAACTAGCTCTAATAAATTTTGACAAATTTCATTATCTCTCTGATTCTCAGATCCCTCACCTATGAAAAGAGGGATAATGAAATTACTTCAAGGGGTCTCCAGGAGGATTAAATGAGATATTCTGTATATTGACCATTTAGAGTGTGTCTGAAATTTAGCCACTGCACTGTATGTAGCAACACAATTTACCGTCATTATTTTGTCTTTGCCAATAATGATCACTGAAGTTCCCACTGAATAATTAAAGTCCTTAGGATTTTTTTAAAAAATGATGTGTCAAACATTTATGTCAGTGTCTATGCAAATGAAACAGCTCAGTAAAGATTTGATGAGTGAATATACAAGACTTTCACCAATGTAGGTTTTTTTAAAAATGTGCTTTGTTACCTTGCAAATGCTCCGACTCTAAAAATACTTTCATAGGATAGTGAAGAATTGAGGCTTATCTACATGAGCATGATTATTTCCTCCCCAAACTTTAAACAAAGAAATACTTATAACTGTTCTCTGTTCAAGGACTTAAGCCTAAGAGAGGTCTTTAGCTACAACATAATTATGTTTATGTGGTACCTTCCCTGGCAAATAGTGTCACAACAGCAGACTGCTTGCTATGAGGACATCTCTACTTATGACATTCAGCAGAGCAGTGGCCATTGAACACTGATGAAGACCAGCTGAAAGTATTTTCCACCAAAAACACTATAAAGGAACATTTACAGAGTAGCATTAATTTCACATAAAATAACAAAAATCTTGATTTTCTGTGACAAAGATCACACACACTAAAGAAAGTCCACAGATTATTCCCAAATATATCATACCCTTCTGTTTTAACAATTATCAACAGTGCCTGAGAAAGACTGGATAGCACAATCAGTTTTGTGCATAAATGCTAACAGCCTGTGCAACAGTAAATGGTGAACAGGAGGAAGTAGATACGTGGCTCATGCAGTGTGCAGCACTGAGTGTGACTAAGTACTGATGTGGCTCATATGGTGTCCGACTCTGCCCCAGTGTGACTGAGTTACTGACGTGGGTCACATGGTGCCCAACTAAGCCCAAGTGTGACTGAGTTACTGATGTGGCTCATGTGGTGCCCAACTAAGCCCAAGTGTGACTGAGTTACTGATGTGGCTCATGTGGTGCCCAACTCTGCCCAAGTGTGACTCTAAGTTACTGATGTGGTGTCCAATTCTGCCTGAGTGTGACTCTGAGTTACTGTTCCAGGAGGCTCTTTTACATGTTTTTCACATGCTTGTGAAGTTGGAAGTGGATGCTACTGCCATTAGGTAGAGGAAGGAGGTAAGCGGGACAGAAGTTGGAGGAGTTTCAGAGTCTGGACCAGAGGAGGGGCTGTGCCGGGAAGCAGTCTGGGGTCTGACTCAGCTTGCTGACTAAAGCCTGTGTAGATGCTACCCACTTCCTACCCTTCTCAGGGGGTTGTACTTGATGGGTAGAGCCCCAGGAGACTCTTAAATTGTGCCATTTTGTCTTCATGCCAGTTTTTCCTTTTCCCTGAAAAGTCCTCATCCTCTTCTCACCGTGGTACCTTCTGCTCTCTGAGACTGCTCTGATATCACTTCCTCCATGCAGCCTCCCCCCACAGGGGCCCCTTGTGGGGTGATGGCATCTGTGGCCCTGGTCACACACCCCTGCAAGTCAGCCTGGGCACCCGAGCCCTGTGCTGCAGCCATCGCTGTCTGCTTGCTCTCCGCTGCTCCACCAGCTGGAGGTCGCCTGCTAGTCCCAGATTTGTGCCCGACATGCAGTCTAGAAAGCTGGCAGATGGGATTCCCCAGTGTGACATAAATAATGGAATATAAATTAAATATTTATTTATATCTTGATGATGTAATTGTTTTTTAAGGAAGCTTAAATACAATAACCTTTTAGGAAATGCTAAAACCTGAATATTGATTGAGAGATTAAAAAATAATTTTTACATGTAAAGAAGTAATTCTAGTAGCATTATTAGGTGCTCCTGGAAAAAAAAACCAAACTTTAAGATCCAAAAAGTTAAAAAAAAATGGGATAAAGCAAAATTTAAAAGAGTATATATTTAGACTTTGGGTTTCACCAGAGCCAGTGTACATAACACGTGTCATTTGTCTCCTTATCTAAATTCCCAATTCCTTGAGGGGAAGGAGAATGTTTTCACTTTTGTCAGTCAACAAATAGGCCCAATGCTTGACACACACTCAGTGCTCAGTGAATGTCTAAGTGATGTCACACATTGGCTTTCCCACCTCACACCACACACAGGAGACATCCACATCTCAGCAGTTGCTGGGGAGTCTGGCTTTCCCACCTCACACCACACATGGGAGACATCCACATCTGAGCAATCCTTGGGGAGTCTGGCTTTCCCACCTCACACCATGCATGTGAGACATCCACATCTGAGCAAACCTCAGGGACTCTGGCTTTCCCACCTCACACCACACATGCAAGATATCCACATCTGAGCAATCCTTGGGGAGTCTGGCTTTCCCACCTTACACTACACACATGAGACATCCACATCTGAGCAAACCTCGGGGACTCTGGCTTTCCCACCTCACACCACATGCGAGACATCCCCACATGTACAATCCTTGGGGAGTCCTGGCTCACACCACACCCGCGAGATATCCATATCTGAGCAATTGTCGGGGACTCTGGCTTTTCCACCTCATACTACACATGCGAGGCATCCACATCTGAGCAATCGTTGGGGAGTCTGGCTTTCCCACCTCACACCACACACGCAAGACATCCACATCTGAGCAATCATCGGGGAGTCTGGCTTTCCCACCTCACACCACACACGCAAGACATCCACATCTGAGCAATCGTCGGGGAGTCTGGCTTTCCCACCTCACACCACACATGCAAGACATCCACATCTGAGCAATCATTGGGGAGTCTGGCTTTCCCACCTCACACCACCCACGTGAGACATCCCCATCTGTGCAATCCACGGGGAGTCTGGCTTTCCCACCTCACACCACACATGCCAGACATTCACATCTGAGCAGTCGTCGGGGAGTCTGGCACCTTGTTTGGCAGGAGCTTCTAATAAAATACCACCAATATGCAGCTAATCATGCATGAGAGATGAGTTCTAGTCTTGGTATGATTTAGAGTCCTCCCAGATTTCTGGCAGTGCAGCAGCTGTGATTAGAGAGACATGACCTCAGGGTTCTCTTCTCTTCTCTTCTCTTCTTTTCTTTCTTTTTTTGAGACAGAGTCTCACTATGTCACCCTGGGTAAAGTGCTGTGGCATCTCAGCTCACAGCAACCTCAAACTCTTGGGCTCAAGAGATTCTCTTGCCTTAGTCTCCTGAGTAGCTGGGACTACAGGCGCCAGCCATAATACTTGCAAATTTTGGTTGCAATTGTCATTGTTGTTTAGTTGGTCCAGGCTGAGTTTGAACCCACCAGCCTCAGTGAATGTGGCTGTAACCACTGTGCTATAGGCACCGAGCAGGGTTGTTTTCTTAATATGTACCTCACATTCACTTCTACTTTTAAAATTTTAGAAGTGCCATAGCTATGACTGTACCCAAAAGCTAATGTCATGTAAATGTGTCTCTTGTTGCAGGAATAATTTCAGCTGTGAGAATTTCTCCAGAAAACCTGCTTTCTCTATTTGAGTGAGGAAAAAAAGAGCAAACGCAAGAATTTCTCCCGCATAGCCCTGACTTCCTCTGTGGCCCCAGAGAAGCCATTTGAACTCTCTTCTTGGTTTCCCCAGCTGTAAAACAGAGCTAAGGACAACTAATAATGTGTTCCACAAGGTCACGGTGCGGATTAAAGCAGTCAGTGTTTCAAGGTGGTGGGCCCTACGCATGCAACATTGTATACTGGTAAACTCTGTCTGACCAGCATTTTTCCTAGCTGAGCATTAATGTTTTCTATTAGATTGGGTTTTCAAATCCCCTAAGTTCATACCCAATTCATGTGAAAGTGCTTTATTTCTATGTTAATAATTCAATTTTTTGACAAAGAAGTTTCTGGAAAACAATAGCATTTAGCATTAAGATAAGTACTGTGAATTGTTATACCAGCTACATTGCAACTGTGGCCAGGTCCCAAAATTTCTTTTCTCCTATGTTTTGTTTCAGGTCTCAAAGCAAAGTATCTGTGCCCAACTCTTACAGGGCTGTGAAGAGTGAAGGTCATGTATGGCAGAATGCTTTGAATCAGGCGTCCTCAAACTACGGCCTGCAGGCCAAATGCAGCCCACTGAGGACATTTATCCAGCCCACCAGGTATTTTTTCCACCACTGCCTGTCCTGCTTAGCAGCTGACTCATCCCAGGGTCCACAGTCTGGCCCTCCAGTGGTCTGAGAGACAGTGAACTGGCCCCCTGTTTAAAAAGTTTGAGGACCCCTGCAAACTCTGTGGCAAAGATGCCAGAGAATACTATTCTACAGATGGAAAAACTGAGTCCCAGAGAAGGAAGCAGTTTGGCCTTAAATCACGTGACAGGTGGGCGTGAGGAGGAGCACATAGCGCCCTGGGTGGATCATGTGACAGACGGGCATGAGAAGGAGCACATGGCACCCTGGGTCATAACCAGCTCTTTGCCTCATAACTTCCTCAGGGGACAAGGTGCTCAGAGACAGGGCTTTGGTTTGGTGTGGCCACCCTCCCTACTTTGGCAGAGGTCAGTTGCCTTTTACCTGTTGAGGTAGCTGTCGTCTTACTCCAGGCCAGAGCACATTTTTGCTGAGTTCTCTCTGCTTGTAGCACAGAAATGGAGGAGGCCAGAGCTATAGCCAAGGAAAGGGCCTGATTAGAGTGTCCAATTGAGGACTTATTATTGGCTGCCAAGAACACTGTCATATGGTTTGTACAAATAAATCAAAGTCTTGAGAGGAGGCCAGAAAGTCACAGAAATGCTGTTAAATCTCCAGTCCTGTATGATGCTGCAGAGTAAAGGGAAAATATAGAGTGTAAATTGAGTTGTAATTCCAACCAAGTCCATGCAGTCACTTGTGATGGCCAAACAACAGATGCGTGAAGGCTTCAAGGGTGCAAAACGTTACAGACCCTGGCCGTTATCCAAACGCCCTTGCAGCTAAAATGAAAGAGTCCTGTATTTGTAGACAGACAGAGTTTTAAAGACAAAGCAGTGGATATATTGCCAGTAATCTCAAACCCACTCAGCAGAGACTGGGCAGGCTTGGGAACCAAACAGGTTTTGTGGAATGATGGATTTTGTTTAATGCCTACCGTGTTCTTGGCACTTGGTGGCCTCGTTATATGATTCCTTTGAGCATTAGTTATATAGCACAACAGTATACGTGCACACAGGACCCCAGCTGGGGGAAAAAAGAAGCTGGCACTATTTCTTCTCCTGCTGGTTCCATCTTTTTGAGTCTGGGCTAAAGGACAGGGAAAGAAAGGCAGGAGGTAATAGCTACCATCTTGGTGCTGATTCTGCCCCAGGCGGTGGGCTGTGTGTGTACATGTTATCTCATAGCCTGGCACATGCCTCTGTGAGGTGTATAGGGGATATTTTCACAGATGAAAAAACAAGAACTCCGGTGCGGTGAAAGATGGTGTTGGTAAGAGCTTATGTTCTGCTGCCAGACTGTCCAGAACTGAGCTGTGCAGCACTGGGTGCGGGTGTAACTGCTGTCCCAGGTGTAACATGGTGTAAAGGACATGCCACCACCTGTCCTTGTTGTGATAACTGCACTAATGGACACAAAGCATGGAGAATGGCCTCCTGCATGGGGTAAACACTTAACGCACATAAATGTTATTTATTTTTGTGACCAACTAAGGTTATAGGCACAACTATGGCATGGAGGCAGAGCTGGGCCAGGACTCAGGTGTCTATGCAGCCAGTGGCTTTCCCTGAATCACCTCTCTCCACTGTTTGTTCAACATTCTGGAGCAGTTTCTAGCTCAGCAACAGGAAAATCCAAGAAAGAAAATTTCTCCCCCAGGCCAAACACATCCCATTTTTACCAACAGTATTTATTTTATTCTTAGTATTTCCAATTGCTACCACTCACTGGCAGCCAAAAATAAGAATAGCACAATAGCTCACATTCACATTTACACTGTCTCTTGGAACTCCTCCTCCTAGCCCTGTACCCTCCCTGCTGAGCCCTGTGTGTTCTTGGTATCTGGAGTGTGATTTTTAACCCCTGTGTTGAGGCACACTGCTGTGCCATGAGAGGATCTTAGGTGTGCCATGAAAAGCTTTAAAGATCATTAATTAAATTATTTTTGAAAGAAGTTCAAAGCACAGTAAATACATTCTTCTTTTTAACTCTTTTTTTGGATCAACATAATTTTGGTGTGTCACGGAAGTTTAACTATAGGTTCAAGTGTGCCCTGAGATGAAAAAGGTTAAGAATCACTGTTTAGAGCTTCTTGCAAATAGGAGCAGAGAGAGGTGGTTTCCTGACCGTCTTTGTGAACAAATAGCTTCAGGGGGGAAAACCATCCAATCCATTCAGACCCCAAAGATGCGGTGTTTAGATGTTGAATGGCCATTGTCTAGGGTGGTTTCCTTGACACAGCCCTCTGGACTTGGCCTGGTTGCACCAAGGACAGTCGTTGTCAGCACTGGGCTCGAGCTTTCCACAACCTGGCTGTGTGGGCAGCCCAGGGAGGCCATCGATGCTTTGATGCTCGGCCACTGGCTCTCTGCGGGTCTCAGAGATGTCCAGTGTGGTCCAGAGGACCCACATCTGGTATCAGAGTGAACTGTGAAACTCACGTCTGGGCTTAGAGGACTAAGGCAGTTATTAGGATTTTTAACTTTAACAATGATTTTGCTTTTTTTTCTTTTTGAGTTGGGACAAAAGACAAACATCCCCATGACTGTTCAGAGGGTTCTGAGTTTGAATGGAATCTGTCTTGCTGGCTGCAAAGCCGGGCCCCCCTCTGCTCTCTGTGTGGGCTGAGAAGCAGGTTGTGGGAGTTTGGCTGTTAAGGTGGTGCAGGCAGGTCCTTGGGACACCTTCTCCAGGGCCCAGACCTCCCTGTTATTGGCCTGCAGGTAGGTCGCACTGCCTCAGACGCCACAGGCTGAGACCCAGCAAAGAGCTGCCACCTTCTGTGCAGGAAACTTAAAAGGTTTGAGTTGCCAAAGATCACCGATCTGGACTCTCTGTGATTGTTCCTGTGTTTACAGTCACCTCCATGAAGGGCTGGGGGGTGGGTAGAGGCTGCACTGATTTTCTGGAAGAGGATGCATTCCAGAGTGACCTCCGTGAATATCCTCTCAGTCCAGCCAGTGGTCATGTGCTGTCTAGACTCCTTTCTGCTTCTCAGAACAGGACATGTTGGTGAAGATGTGTTAATATTTTTGATGTTGGATTAAACGGACCCCACATTTATTTTCTTTATTTTTTATTTTTTTGAGACAGAGCCTCAAGCTTTCCCCCTGGGTAGAGTGCCGTGGCATTACAGCTCACAGCAACCTCCAACTCCTGGGCCCAAG
>NW_003852533.1:4162237-4167055 GCF_000181295.1 Otolemur garnettii | reverse complement strand
AACTGTGCCTAGCTCACAAGGCTGTTGTGAAATTATCTGAGACAACGTGTGCTTGGGCCTCAGTAAAGTTACATGTAATGACATCCATGTGCTTCCAAAATTAAATTGTGTAAAACGTGGAGTTAATTTGCTCCAACATTAGTAAATAATACTATATCTTCATTCAATCTGTACTGTTGCAAAAAGCACAAAGATGGTTAGGTCATGCAACTGACCATTTGATAAACTAAGAAGGTCCACAGGAGGTCACCTCTCTAGAAAGCCCAAGGGCTAGCCACCCCCCTCCTACCCTCTCTACAGGTTGGGCTGTACATACCTGGGTACAGGTATGATCACAGAGCGTCCAAACTGTGTGGGTGGGAGGGAAGAGGAACACTATTAAAGGTCTTACTTATTATGTTTTTATTTATTTATTATTTTTGTTTGAGATTATGTCTTGCTCTATCACTCAGGCTGGAGTGCAGTGACACTAATACTCACCTGCTGGGCTTAAGCAATCCTCCCACCTCAACCTCCCCAGCTAATTTTTAAAAAAATTTTTTTCTATAGAGATGGAGTCTTACTATGCTGCCTAGGCTGGTCTCAAACTCTTGGTGTCAAGCAGTCCTCCCACCTCAGCCTTGCAAAGTACTAGGATTACTGCCAATGGCCACCATACCTGGCCACTTATTATTAAGGCAAAGACACCTGCTTTGCTAATTGGTGGCTCTTGACCTTATCTGCACATTAGAATTAACTTAAGGAACTGTAAAGACATACTTATGCCTTCCCCAAGAAACAGCAGGATGTAGTTCCCCAGACTTAGATTGAGAGCCTATCTTCACTATTTTTACATGTGATATTCAACAAGCTATTGACCTCTCTGTTTCCTAATCTGTGAGATGGGCCTTATTTTGAAGACTAAAACTCACATATTTAAAACTCAGAGTACCCAGTCTCAGCTTATGTGACCTCCTTGCCTGGAATGCTCTCCTGCCTTCATTCTGACCACTGTGTCAATCTCTGCTACTGCCCTGTGATTATCTGCCTCAGCCATTACCCTCCCATTTAAACACTTAGAAATCAAACAAGATGTCAGATATTGGACAATAAGAGTCTGATCCCTATGAGTAGAAAAATACCTGGGATGAGCCCTATGATTGTCAGGGCTTACATTTGGCGGCTGTTTCCAGGACATTGCCCAGAGTGAGACAGCCTCAACAGCCAAGTGGTCCGGCTGAGTTGAGGAGATGGAGGTGAAAGTCTGGTGAGACTGAGAAGGCTAGAATTTGCATGGCAGATTACCAGAAATGAGAAACTAAATAAAGAGGGACCTTCAGAGAGGCTCACTCCATGTCTTTGCCTGACGATGGCAGATCTGCACAGGCGTGTAAAGCGGTTACAGGGGCCTTGGAAAGAACAAGCAGGTGCACTGGGCTGAACAACACAGAGCCTGGGAATAGTCTGTGTTTCCAAGCCTGGGCAAAGAAACCCCAAGATATGTAGGGCATTTTGGGGAGTCCTTGGAAGGGCCAAACTTTAGTAGTGAGGTTAGGTTAGTCCAAGTATGAAAGCTTCTCTGGAACCACCATGCAAAGCTTAAATGCAAGACTTCCATGAATCAAATAGACTGCCACAAAATCCAACATTCTTTAAAGGAAAACAATAGAGTCTAGCACCAAACAAAATAAAATTCAGAATATCTGTAATCCAGTAAGCAATTCTTAGACATATCAGGAAGTGTAAAATATGATTTATAATAAGAGAATAATTAATCAATAGGAATAGATCGAGAAATAACAGAGATAATGGAATTAGCAGACAAGGACCTTAACAAAGTTTATCCTTTGTTTAAGGATGTAAAAAAGACCACAAACATGATTACTATTAAACAAAAGATATAAAAAGACCCAAGTGAAATAGAGATGAAAAAATATATATGAAATAAAAGACAGGCTAGATGGGATTACCAGTATATTATGTGATATAGAGAAAAGAGCATCATGACTGAAGACACAGCAATAGAAACTACCCCAAATGAGGCACAGGATAAAAAGACTAAGAACAAAACCAAAAGCAAATGCACAAATACACACTAGACTCTGAGGTTTTATTAAACCATGCGTCATATCTGTAACTGGAGTCCCAGAAATGTGAGGAATAGGAACCAGAAACACTATCTGAAAAAGTAGTGACTGAAAAAAAATCACACAAATTTTATGAAAATTTGAAACTTAGATCTGTGATCCAAGAAGTAAACTCTAAACAGAAGTGAAAATCACACCAAGACACATCATACTGAAATTTCTGAAATTGGTATCTAGGAGAAAATCTAACTAACAGCCAAAGGGAGAAAGGCACATGTACAGAGGAGTGAACGTGAGAATTACAGCAGACTGCTCATCGTAAACCATCCAGGCCAGGGACAATGGAAGGTCATCTTTTAAGTCCTAAAAAGAAAATAAAAAATTTCAGGTCAATAAAAAGCAAGATGGGCAGCACCTGTGGCTCAGTGGGTAGAGTCCCGGCCCCATATACCGAGGGCGGTGGATTCAAACCCAGCCCCAGCCAAACTGCAACAACAACAACAAAAATAGCTGGGTGTTCTGGTGGATGCCTGTAGTCCCAGCTACTTGGGAGGCTGAGGCAAGAGAATCGCTTAAGCCCAGGAGTTGGAGGTTGCTGTGAGCTGTGACACCACAGTGCTCTACCCAGGGCGATAAAGTGAAACTCTATCTCTAAAATAAATAAATAAATAAATAAATAAAATAAAAAGCAAGCAATCTTCACTGTAAGAAATGTGTTGAACCAAGTTCTGTTAACTGAAGAAAAATGTGCCAGATGGGAATTTTGACCTATAGAAAGAGATAAAGAGGACTAAATGATAAATACATGGGTAAATATAAAAAATAGGTTTTTTCCCCATTTTTCATTTTCTTCCAAATGCACCCATGCTTCTAACAAGAAATGCTAAGCTTCTCTGCCATCTCTTTTTAGTTCAAGAGTGGCAAACTGAGCTCCCTGTAAAGGCTTATATTGATAAATATGAGTGAAGTACACTTGTAAGAGAGAGTGGGGGCAGGAGTAACAGGAGAATGTATGTCCCGACTCTGCTGATTATTGCTGGGAGGGAATTGGGCCCAGCTCTCCCTTTACTTAGCATTAGCAATTAATTTAAATCACCCAGTACCCAGGACCCCAGCACACACTCCCCGTATTGGTTATACTTAGCCCTCAGGCAACAGGTGTGAAGACTGTTTCAGGACTTCTGCAGGAGGGACCTCAGGACATCCAGTGAGTCTCTCTGGTACTCTCATATTCCAGTGTTCTGTTCAAATGCATATGTACATGTCCTCCCATGGGGGTTAGAGCTGTGGGCAAGAACCCACGTGACTAGTACACCTGGCATTACATTCAACAAATGCTTACTAAATTGGAGGTCATGTTCATAAATTATTTTTACAAATGAGCCCATACTGTCTGCATCTCAGGAAACTAGGACAAGGGTTAGAAGTAAAGTGCTTGACTAAAATTCTGGTGGAGTACTCTGAGTATGTGTCAAAATTGTGTAGTAAGATTTTGCTAATGGAATTCCCCTGTGCTGACGTGAATACTCACCCCAAGATCTCACCCTTCTTCTTACTCTCAATCCACCATCATGCCTCCTTTTCTGTTTCTAGACACAGCTTAGGAAAATGAGCAGGAGGCTGGGCTTGTGGCAGCAGAGCGCCAAACAACGCGTGGCCCCAACTTCCAATCCATGCTGGAGGGTTACCTCGCCACTTCTCCAAGTGGCCACTTCCTCCCTGTGCAGGCCATCGGGTATTCTAGGGACGGAAGGGCAGGGGAACCCTCCCCAGAAACATTGACCAAACAAACTCCCAGCTGAACTGGAACCCTGGAAGTGCTTATGGGTAAAAGGTGCATGGGTGCTGGCAGTTTTATTAAAGCTTATTTTTACATTGATATCATTCATCAGCAAAAGTCTAACCACTACATATGTATGCATTGAGTCCAAAAGACTGGAACTGAGTTCTTATAAGAGTAGGCTCTCAAAATACTGTATAAGGTCAAAGTTGTTGGATGGTCCATAAAAAATAATTTTCCCAGTTAAAGTCTCTCATACACATTTGCTTAGATATGGTGACAAAGGGTGCTTCCAGGGTGCTCTTCTAAGGCCCGTTACGATATTGATAAGTGATTAATTTCTTCTTTTCAGGAGGTAGGGTGTCTGCCAGCAAACGCTCTGTCTGCCAGCCCCCTCTTGAGAAACTTTTTGTATTTGCTACCACCCTTCTCTGGGGTCTGTGTTAAACAGGACAGGCTGCTGTAGAGTGTGGAGGGGACTCTTTCCTCCTGGGACATGGCCAGTTGGGGCAGAGTGCCGGAACAGAGGCAGAGTTCCCTGCCAACAGAGAAGAGTGTGAAACTGCAAGATATTCCTTAATGCTGTTACAACTTTATCTTCCAGTTTAAACTAACAGAAATGCCTCATAGAAACCATACCATTCTGTAGAGGCAGCATGCCAGAGCTGACCAAAGCCACCGCTTGGGCCCTCACTCTTCCACTGGGGAAGCCAAGGGCTATTTTTCACAAGCCTCCTGCATTCACAAGATTGCAGACTTTGGGGAGTATCTTTACCAATGTGCTCAGAGGGGGTGCTGTAAGATCATTTTTTTGCTTTTTTTGGTAAGACTGTTTTGTACATTTCTTTTTTTTTTTAAAGATAGGCAAATATCCAAATTTTTACAGAGGTAGAGGCAGAGGCATAATGAAAAGAAGAAAGATTTAGTCTGATGCCAATCTTGGACTGAATCTTTTTTTTTTTTTTTTTTTTG
>NW_003852533.1:4158379-4161474 GCF_000181295.1 Otolemur garnettii | reverse complement strand
TTTTTGGTTGCAGCTGTCGTTGTTTGGCGGGTCTGGGCTGGGGATTCGAACCCGCCACCTTAGGTGTACGTGGCTGGCACCTTAGCCGGTTGAGCTATAGGCGCCGAGCCAAAGACATCACTTTTTAAAAATGATTTATTTATTTATCTTTTTAGAGCCAGACTCTCACTGTCACCCAGGGTAAAGTACAGTGATATGATCGCAGCTTGAGGGATCCTCCCCTCTCAGTCTCCTGAGTAACTAGGATTAGAGGCATACACCACCATGCCAGCTATTTAATTTATTTGTTACTTATTTATTTTAGAGACAGGATCTTGTGATATTGCCCAGGCTGATCTCCAACTCCTGGCTTCAAGTGATCCCCCCACCTCAGCCTCCCAAAGTACTGGGGTTATGGGCAGGAACCATTGTGCCGGGTCTAAAAACTTTTAACATTTTAATCTTTTTATATTTTTCTGGATTGTGTTAACTCCTATTATCAGTATCTATACCTTTATTTTTCTATTTTTTTTTACCGTTTTCATGTAAAAATGACATATTGCAGTAAGATAAGTAGTTGCACAAATATTGAGCTTTGTTTGGCTCACTTCATCCACAAGAGTTATCTGTTGGAGGTGGCTATCAATAATTACTGTTTTTATAGACAACTTCCAAACCTCAGGTGTTTAGTTCAATATTTTTTACTCATAAAGAGTCCAGCAGCACTGACCATGCCTGGGTAGCTCTGCATTAAGACATGGGATCTGGGTCGTGGCTCTTCTCCTCGGAGGTGTAAGGCCTTCATGCGGCCTGGGCTGGGTCTGCTCTGCTGCTGAGGAGGAGGAGAGAGTGAGGAGAAGCTCACAGGGCTTCTCAAGGACCAAGGCTGGGCTGCGGATGTCACATCTGCTCACATTTCACTGGCTGTCAGTTGTCACGAGGTGTCATCTCCATGAAAGAGGGCAGGAAGAGGTAGTTTTTGCACATGCCCCGGGGAAAACTAAAGGGTTTGGTGACAACTTCGCTGACAAACTGGATTGTTAGCTGGCAAACAGCCTCGGAGAAGTCTTTGGAAAAGTCTGTCCATTGCCTGATGTACAGGAGGGTGGTTCCAGTGTGTGGTGCAGGCTGTCCACACACGACCCTGGGAATTGAGTGTGTGGCACTCGGACGCAACTGTAGCGGTTGCTGAGCTGTTGAGAGTTGTTACAGTCAGTAGGATACAGTCAGTAGGAACATCCCCAGCCCTGTCTTAGCATTGACCGTTGGTTCTCAGTTTGACTGGCATAGACGTTAGTTTTCTTCTAAGGAAGGAGAATCCTCTTTTCCAAGACAATAGATTCTCCCACAGTGTCCTTCAGTAAACCTTTCTAGTGATAGATGGGCTCCATCTAGAATATGAAACTACTTACTCGAGTGGTGCCTGTGGCTCAAAAGGGTAAGGCACTGGCTCCATATGCCAGAGGTGGCAGGTTCAAAACCAGCCCTGGAAGAAAAAAGAAACTACTTACTTGTTGCCAAAATTAATTTTTCTGCAGTTCAGCTATCTTTATTTTGAGTTGTTCTCATAGAAATAGTAAAACATCTGATCATCACTCTTCCTATTCTTTGCCAGATGTCAGAGCCATGGCCCTTCCCTAAGCCTTTTCTTCTGGCTCACTTCAGTCCTTTTTGCTGTGTCTACTTTTTATATGTGACTCAGGGGACATGAACAGCAACTCCCTTGCAGCTCTTCGTGTGTGACAATGTGGCATGATCAGTTTCCCACCTGAGAAGCTTCTCATTGACTTTTATTTCCCAAGCAAAGATGAACGCTCATTTCCCATTGTTCTCTGTCAGTTAACAACGTGTTTTATGTAAGAACACCTCAGGAAAACAAGAATTTATTTACAAACTTCAGAATGTTAATTTATCCCAATGGGCTACTGTTATGTGAGACTTATCAGTCATACCATCACAGATAGAGGCCTACCCTTCTTTCCTTCCTTCCTTGAGTCAGTCTTAAGCTATTGTCCTGGGTACAGTGTTGTGGCATTGTAGCTCACAGCAACCAACTCTTGGCTCAACTGATCCTCTTGCCTCAGTTTTTTCTATTTTTAGTAGACACAGGGGTCTTGCTCTTGCTCAGGCTGGTCTCAAACTCATGAGCTCAAGCTATCTGCCCATTTCAGCCTCCCAAAGTACTGGAATTAGACGTGTGAGCCACCGTACCCGGCCACAGTCAGAGGCTTTAAAAGAAGTAATTTTGTATTAAATTTTGTATTAAGATCACGTGAGTGACACCTTATCCTTTTCTTTAATCTTGTCCACATCACAAAAGCAGGATTTTCCCAAACCCATTGTCTTCTGGGAAAGAACCAGAATTGATCCTGGGCCGGCGTCATTCCCGACGTTCCCTGGACTCAGATCCTTCGGGATCAGCAGTCACCTGTAAAATGCACAGGAGCACACGTTCTCCCGTCAGATCTAAATCTGACTCGCTCAGCTTCAGAGGTGTTGCGACCGAGAGGCTTGGGGCCTTGCTTCCCTACCAATGAGTTCCTGTGCAACTCCCTTCCTCTGCTCAGGAGGTTTCTGGGTGTTCTCATTTACTGATGTTAAAAGTGCCTTTTTCAGATGAATTAGTCCTTTACACATTCAATTGAGACTTTCCTTTCATAGTTTTATCACAGCTGGCGTAATTAATAATGTCAAGCCTTTAAACTATATTGTGACAACATTTAAACTTGTGATGCTTTGCCTGTGGATGTAATTAGGACAGTGTGTTTGGTATCAGTTTATACTTAAAAAGCAAAGTAAAAGCAGATGAAGTGTATTTATAGACTCATCAGCCAATGAATGGATGAAAGAGAAAAAAAATTAATGGGGAAATGTCAGCCAGAATGGAGGAGAGACCCACTGCGAAGTTCATTTCCAGACCAACTATTTGGAATTTAGTCCAAAGACAGCTGCCCCTTGATTCACAGTAGTGGGGGGAAAATGATGGTGTAAGACTATTGGGCCTTGAGTAAAGAAGCAGGAAAGAGTAACATCCTTCAAGGGGAGTCTGCAGCCGGGGTGGAGAAGCAGGGAAGAGTAACATCGTTCAAATGGAGTCTGCAGCCGGGGTGGAGAAG
>NW_003852533.1:4145517-4157831 GCF_000181295.1 Otolemur garnettii | reverse complement strand
TGGAGAAGCAGGGAAGAGTAACATCCTTCAAGGGGAGTCTGCAGCCGGGGTGGAGAAGCAGGGAAGAGTAACATCCTTCAAGGGGAGTCTGCAGCTGGGTGGGGTGGGCACCACTCACAGTCACAGCCCACCTGCAGGACCCTGCCCGCCCACACAGCCTGGGTGTCGGGAATGGGGAAAGAAGGAAAATCTCTAGAAAATGTGGAAGCTTTGGGATTTGGTCTGGGCCACTTGACCCAGCTGTTTTGATTTGGAGCCAAAGACCCCAGGGTAGAGGGCAGTGAGGGGAGGTGAGAGAGAGGAGGGGGATAGAGAAATGGGCAGAAGACAGCTGTGTAGCTTGAACTCCCTACCCAGGGAACTCTGTTTTCACAACAGACAAAGAAGAAGGAGGAATTACAAAGCTTAAGGGATGCAGACTGCCTTCTTTGTGTTTTCTCCCGACTTGGGCACTACATTTCTTTTACTGTGAAATAAAACACACGAGTTGGGGCAGTGCCTGTGGCTCAAAGGGGTAGGGCGCCGGCCCCATATGCCAGAGGTGGCAGGTTCAAACCCAGTCCCAGCCCAAAAACCAAACACAAGTTGTCCGAGTTTGGGCATGCATCTGACACTAATGCAGGTGAGGCAGAGCAACTGGGTTGGGCATCGATCGTGCAGAAGGGGCAGCCCAGTGGGAGGAAATGTAGTTGTTCTGGTGTTCTATTTTTAACCATCCGTATTTCAGAGTCTGGGAGAAATGACAAGGGCCAGAGGAAAGCCCTGGGGTCTGCAACGGGTCAGCTGGGGTGAGGGGAACAGCGGGAAATGGCTTTGCCAGTTCTCATCCCAAAAGCATCTAAAGGAATGTTCATTGAATGACCTTTAGAAGAAATTTCTTCGGATTTTCATGAGAAAGCAGTCAGGAAGAGTTCTCCACTAATTCAGATTGAAAATCCCTTTTCTAGAGAATTAAAAAGTATCAATAACAATAGACTTCATTCAGAAAAAAGCGTTCCCTGGGGACTCATGAAGGAACGTTGCTTTTGTTTGTGTGGACACTTGTGTCTAGATCCTGATCCACCTGCATTGTCCAGCCACGGTTTGTGTCTCTGACATCCCGAAGCTTTTCCTCCTTCCTGTGCCTCGGTGAGTTTCCTTGTTACTGTGCAAAGTAAGGGCTCTCAAGAGAGAGATGATACAGGTACTGCTTACGTACAGAAAGGGAGGAAGGGAAAGAGAGAGCAAAGGGAGAAGGAGTGAGGGAGGCAGGAGGCTCAGAAGGAAGGAAGAGAGGAGGAAGGCTGGAGGACGGAGGGAGGAGGGGGCAGAACAAGGACCAAGTGTAAGGAACCACTGCGCCCGTCATTTAATCGAGCCATTCCCATTTCAGAGCAGTGTCCTCAGCTGAGGCACATCTGGGGATGCTGAGGACACGAGTTCCCGGAGAAGGTTTGAGCTTTGTCTCTGCTCGCCTGGTTGTGCTGTTGTATAAATAAGGCCTGTGTGTTCATTATCTGTGTTTAATTCACAGAACAGTTACCAGGCCATCCCCATCACTTCACTTCTTAGCTTAGAGCTTCTCAAACGGTCTGTGGCAAAGTAACGGTCTTTAAATTTCCAATCAGTCATTAACTGATTTTTTTCTTTTTTGGAGACAGAGTCTCACTTCGTCACCCTAGGTAGAGTGCTGTGGTGTCATAGGTCACAGCAACCTCAAACTCCTGGGCTCAAGCGATTCTCTTGCCTCAACCTCGTAAGTAGCTAGGACCACAGGCACTGCCACAACAACTGGCTATTATTAGAGACAGGGTCTTGCTTTTGCTTAGGCTGGTCTCAAACTCCTGACCTCAAGCAATCCACCTGCCTCAGCCTCCCAGAGTGCTAGGATTACAGGTGTGAACCACCTCGCCTGGCCTATGAACTGGTATTTTTATAAAATATAACAAAAATGTATTTCTAGAAACATTAAATTTAAAAAAACCCAAGTCATGCAAATGCAAGGCTCTAGTATTTATATTAGGTTCAACAGACAAAAACATTACCTGTCAAAAAGTTTCTATCAGGGCACGGAGGCTTAGGCCCATGATCCCAGCACTCTGGAAGCCCAAGGTGGCAGGATCCCTTGAGCTCAGGAGTTTGAGATCAGCCAGAGCAAGAGAGAGATCCCATCTCTACTAAAAATAGAAAAAAATAGCTGGGCATTGTGATGGGCTTCTGTAGTCCCAGTTACTTGGGAGAGTCTGAGGCGAGAGGATCACTTGAGCCCTGGAATTTGAGGTTGCTGTGAGCTATGATGACACCACTCTCTACCAGGGCAACAGAGTGAGACTGTCTCAAAAAAAAAAAGATTCCAAACACTCAGGCCTAGTTTCTGTACTTAACCCGCAGCAGCTTGGTGACAGTGACCTCAGGGCAGCAATGTCCAGGACCCGTCCAATCACGAGTGACTGAGCTTTTTTCTTCTCTGCTACACACCAGAAGAAGGGCTGTCTTGGGCCACACATTAAATACACAAACACTAACGAAAGTTGATGGACAACACAATTCTGGTATTTTTCAAATAATTTGGTTTCCTTATATAATTACGTACTCTTTTCTTTGAGAGAAAATATTTAACTGCCTGAGCAGTGTTGATTTTTTAAAATCACTGAAGTGTTTGCTTAAGTAAAATAAACTATATATGTGCAGTATCTCTGTTACCGTATGGGGCCTGTTTGCATTCAAACACTAGAAGAATGAATTGATTTTAACACTGAAATAAAGAATGGAACAGTTTCTAAAATGTAAATAAGGACATGGTATTCTGGAACAGACACAGCTGGCTGACACAACGCACACATCCGGGCATGCTTTGTTTTTTCTTTCAATTGATCTTTCTTTACCCAAATATAATGAATTAATGTGGGCCAAGGCCTAGTTTAGTATAGACTGAAGTAGTCTGAATTCACGTTTTAAGTTGAAACAGTCAGGAATGCTGCAGAGCGTGGAAAAGATTCTAAAGCGAATTTGCAAGTTTTCCTCTTAAACTCTGACAGTTACCAATTCCTGCTGATCCCAAGTTGCCCTAACACGCTTTCCGCACAGAGGCTCATAGAATTTATGTCCCTAACAGCCGTATGGAGAAATAGAAGCTTGAGTCACAAAGAAATTCCCTGGCTATAAATTTATTATTTGTGAGAAAGAATTTCTTTTTTTAACCAAAAATGCGGAGCAGAGCTGTTGCACATCATTCCACAGGGAGCAGTGGCGACAGGGCTGCTGGGCTCTGGAAATCATATCGTCGTTACCGCTGGCTCACCTTCGGAGGCTGGGGAGAACCTTTGGGAGGGGGTATGTACAAGGCCGTATTGTTTGACGTCGGCGCTGTGATTCGGTTTCAATAGTTCTTTTTTTTTTTTGCAGGGATCTGGGTTTGAACCCGCCACCTTGGGTACATGGGATGGGGCCCGGCGTCCTATTCCTGTGAGCCCCAGACGCCGCCCCAATACTTCTTTATTACGTTGCGTCTTCCACCCTTTCTAGATTTGACTTCAGTCGAGTGTTGCACTCCAGTCGTGAGATTTTAAGAATTACCCTGCAACTGACCCATGTGAATTCACTGATGTGTGAGGTCAGGGTCTTAAGAAACTACTAATTTTGAGTGGGAGCCTGCAAAGAGTTCACATAAATATTTAATTTAAAGATGGCCCTAAATCCGTGCAGCAGCAGCAAACCGACTGGTCTGGGCTTGCTGTGGGTGGCCGGTCAGAGGCAGCTTTCCTGGGGGGAGCCCGGCGGACAAGTGCGCAGGAGGGTTTGGGGTTGGAGTCTAACTCTGCACTCCGCACGTCGGTGGCCTTGGGGTGCTGAAACCGCTTAGCCCCACCCCACCCCCATTTATTTGTTTGCATCCCTAGGGTCTTTCCGTGTCCGGCATGGCAGGACCCATCCAGCTTTGTACAAACACACGCAGCAATCCGGGGGCTCTGCTCAGGGATGGGAAGCTTCGTCCAGACAGTCTTTCTCCGTCCGCTGGATCCATTTTTAACCCCAGCGTGTGATTTGCCGACGTTCAGCACATTCTGGGTTGGCGCGCTCTGATCCGCTCACCGTCCTGCCCCGCTGGTTCCTCCCTAACTGCCACTTACAGTCCATATTTCCACAGTGATGACGTTGGCTGCTTCGGTTTTAGGAACTGTTGCAAATAGCCACTAATCCAGAGAAAGAGCAAGGACTAGCCCTGACTAAGTGGTCAACGATGCTGATGTCGTTGACTTATATTCCTTCTGCTTCCTGGAAAATACAGACCCACAGAGCGAGCACTGTGGGTGGGTTGGCACTCAGTGGGTTGGTGCTGAGTGGGTCTGCGCTGAGTGGGTCGGCACTGAGTGGGTCAGCACTGTGAGTGGGTCGGCACTGAGTGGGTCAGCACTGTGAGTGGGTTGGCGCTGAGTGGGTGAGCATTGTGGGTGGGTTGGCACTCAGTGGGTTGGTGCTGAGTGGGTCCACGCTGAGTGGGTTGGCACTGAGTGGGTCAGCACTGTGAGTGGGTTGGCATTCAGTGGGTTGGTGCTGAGTGGGTCCGCGCTGAGTGGGTTGGCACTGAGTAGGTCAGCACTGTGGGTGGGTTAGCACTCAGTGGGTTGGTGCTGAGTGGGTCTGCGCTGAGTGGGTTGGCACTGAGTGGGTCAGCACTGTGGGTGGGTCAGCACTGTGGATGTGTCAGCACTGTGAGTGGGTCAGTGCTGAGTGGGTCTGCACGAGTGGGTCTGTGCTGTGAGTGGGTCAGCACTGTGAGTGAGTCTGCACTGACTGGGTCAGCACTGTGGGTGGGTTGGCACTGAGTGGGTCTGCACTGAGTGGATCTGTGCTGTGAGTGGGTCTGCGCTGTGAGTGAGTGCGCTGAGTGGGTCAGCACTGTGGGTGGGTCAGCACTGTGAATGGGTCAGCACTGTGAGTGAGTCTGTGCTGAGTGGGTTTGCACTGTGAGTGGGTTGGTGCTGAGTGGGTCTGAGCTGAGTGGGTCTGTGCTGTGAGTGCACTGAGTGGGTCAGCACTGTGAGTGGGTCTGTGCTGTGAGTGAGTGTGCTGAGTGGGTCAGCACTGTGGGTGCGTTGGCGCTGAGTGGGTCTGCGCTGTGAGTGGGTAAGCTGGTGCTGAATGGGTTGGCTCTGTGAGTGGGTTGGCGCTGAGTGGGTCGGCGCTGTGGGTCCGCTCTGCAACCCCTCCCATACCTGGAAGGATGGTCACAGATCTGGTCTCCTCTCCGCAGACCCAATGTCCATGTGTTCAGGGAGTCTTGGGTTGAGGATGCGTATTCTCAATCTGTGCTGTTCTCCAAATGAAGAGAAAAGGAGGAGAATTATTTATCCTCATAAGCTTTTTACAAGGTCTTTGTTTTGGAGACTTTTCAGAAATGGGGAAATTCACTTCTCAAGGCCAGTGGGGCTGGTTGCTCTGAGCTGGGTCTGCATGTGGGCTCTGCTCTGCCTAACTGTGAAGTTTCCGGGTGATGAAAAAACTTTTCATCAGATGATAGTGACTGGGGGCGGGGGTCATTAGATTATGGAGATGACGGTTATAGTAGCGGTGGTGCTTCTTCACTGTGCTGTGACCGCTTTAAAGCATTTTTTCTTATTTTAATTTATTAGCATTTATAACTCAACCTCTAGGGAACTTACTCAAAATAACTCAATGGAACTACCCCCAGTGAGAAAAAGCTTTCTTTGTATAAATGTTTATTTTGAATTGGAGATAATACCCATGTGTTTATGGGGTATGCATACAATGTGGTGTTTTGAGACACGCCTGTGTTGTGGGATGGCCGTGTCAAGCTAATTAACATGTGTATCACTTCACATACTTGTCATTTTTGTGTAGTGAGAACATTTAAAATCCACTCTTAGCAATTTTGAAATAGATAAGACATTATTAGCTATGGTCACCATGCTGTGTAATAACCTTGAAAATGTATTCCTCCTGTCTGACTGAGCCTCTGTACCCTGTGACCACCATTTTCTGTTCCGTGCCACCTGCTCGGGCCTCTGGCCCACTGACTGTGGTGGATCCCACTGGATGGGGAGGTCGCATGGTCTCTGTCTTTCAGTGCCTGGCCTATTTCATTCAGCAGAATGTCCTCCAGATTCAGCTATGCTGTTGCAAATGAATTAAATTTAAAAAACTAGGATTAAATTAAATTAAGAAAGAGTTTTCTTCTTTTTTCAGGCTGAGTTGTAAACTTAGGGTGTTCTGGCTGTCGTTGGTGATGGGCGGTGGGTGTAGGGTGCAGAGACCTCTCTGTCTTGCTGTTTCAATCCCCTGCCTCTGGATATAGACCCAGACGTGAGATTCCTGGATTGTGTGCTAATCCTATTTTTAGTTTTTCAAGGCTCCTCTGAACTGTTTGCCATAATGGTTGTAATAAGTTACGTTTCTGTCAACAGTGTACAAGGGTTCCCTTTTTTCCACGTCCGTGGCAACATATCTTTCATCTCTTTGATAATAGCTATTTTAACAGGCGTGAAGAGATATTTCATTGTGGTTTGACTTTGCATTTCCCCGACAATTGGTGGCTGAACGCTTTGTCATGTGCTCGTTGGCCATTTGTATGTTTTCAGCTAGCAAAACCCCTGATCCCCTCCCTCTCATTTTCTCTCTCGTGCACACTATCTTCCTTATAAATATCTACTGGTGTTGCAGTGGGAAAGACAATAATATAGCTATACTGTTACCTGAGTAATCTTCAAATTATTATTTGGAGGTCTTCCTCAATTTGTGTCCAGGTAAACAGATTTAGATTTAGATTTTGTTGAAATAGTGTTTCAAGGTAGGAAGTATTGGTTATTCATTATAAAAGCAGTAATAAGAAACACATGTGTTTTATTGCTGAGGTGTGTAAGATATAGAATTATAGAAACCCAAAGAAGGAAATATCTTTAAGGGAAGCTTTCCAGGGAAACCTATCAAGCTATGAATTTGAAGCATGCTAAGTGGCTTCTGGAAAAGCCACAACAGTGGAGAGGTTTATCACTTAACAACGTTAGCACACAGAATGCTGTAATTCAGTGGTAGCCACGACTGGTAACTCCTAGGTTTTCCAGACAATGATGCAAATGCTTTCTTTTAGTGTGATACTTAAAGTATTTTCCCTCATGTCTCCACATCTGAAAGAATTCAGTGCCATCTTTTTGAAATCTCTCCTTGGTAGCAAGTTGGTGAGTATCACAGGCCATGGTTTCTGTGATGTGGGTTGGGGACCACAGAGGATGGATGGGGATCCCACAAGGATAAACCATTATTCTTGAGGTGCCCGGCTATTGGTTCATCAACATCCTCATTTTTAATAAGGAAGTCTCTGTGTATGTTATATGTCAAATACAGTACAATGCTATATCCTCTCAGAGCTTCACAAATAAGAATGTATTGCTTTGGGGAATGGAATAAAATGAGGAGCCTTATTTGGCATCTATATATTCAGAAGGTCATGAAGAGATTAATGGTGGTTGGCGGCTGGTCAGATGTCTTTGATGTGAACTGTTTTTTCCCACTAGAATTCTGCACTTGCCACTCCCTGGAAGAATTGCCCACACATTTATGTACATAAATTATGGTGCATTTATTACATCATTTCCAGCCTAGCTGGATAAAAGCATGGTGAGATTTTTTTCCTGTGTGCAATTTCCATTTTGGTGGCATTTCTGCTTCCTAATAAATTCCAGACAGTCAAAGGAGACACTAACGCCGGGTTTAGGTATTTCAGCTGTGTTCAGCCACATTTTGCTTGAGAGATGTCCTGGTAGGAAGTTTTGAGAGTATTTAGAGAGCTGCTTGCAAAAAGTCTGAAATGAACTCTGCAGCAAATACAAAAGGTGTTCCCGTATTCAATCTGCTTTTTTTGTTTTTTAAACTTCAAAGAAAGGTCAAGTCTTTAACTTCCACCACTTTATAGCATGGGCCCAAATGACCTTGAGTGGTCTTGGCCCACACTAACTTCCTTCTGTTACTACTTTTCTTCATTTTTCTGAATTCTATGTTCTAAAGACAGCTTTTTCTCCTACTTAAAATCAATGTCTAAAAGAGGAAAGCCTAAGTATTTTTACTCTGGTATTTCTGATGTTTTAATACTAACACAGCACTGAATAAATATTTTCTGGGCACATAAAAATTTAAACACATGACACATTGACAAGAGTAGGTTTTTGCTTTTGCTTAAACAACAAACAAAACAAGAAATACATTAAAATCTAAACATGCACTCTCCCAAGATAAAATAGAAAATTGTTGTGCTCAACATGTCCAGGATATAGCAATCTAAATTTTATCAAATTGATGAAGAAATCATTCTAGTGTCTGCAGAGATGTGTATAGTCATAGGCTTGACAGTGGGTTAGGGTCCCACATTCACAAAAATGCACAGAGAAGTGTCAGGGCATAATATTTTGGGTCAATAGTTTTAACTACTACCCCCATGTGATTCTTACTGATTCTTACTTACCTGGACTTAGCTGGGCAGCGTTTCTCTCTGGAGATACTAGCTAGCTGGCTGGGAGTAGGGGTAGGGTTGGTGTAGAAAGAGTAAAATCTCCTGAGCCAACTGATAGGCAACTGTCTGAAAAGTGGTGCCATGTACACAACAAAGCCAATTCCAACATTAAAGTTTCATCTTTAAGAAAATCACTTACGGGCAGCACCTGTGGCTCAGTGAGTAGGGTGCTAGTACCATATACCGAGGGTGGCAGGTTTGAACCCAGTCCCAGCCAAACTGCAACAAAAAAATAGCTGGGCATTGTGGCGGGCACCTGTAGACCCAGATACTCAGGAGGCTGAGGCAAGAGAAGCGCCTAAGCCCAAGAGCTAGAAGTTGCTGTGAGCTGTGACACTGTGGTACCGTGTGTCACCCTATTGAGGGTGACAAAGTGAGACTCTGCCCCCCCCAAAAAGGAAAAGAAAAAAGAAAACTGCTTATATACAAAAAAAAAAAAAATAGCCAACATGAACAAAGGAACAGTACCCCAATTCTCAGGATTAGTTAAGGGGTAATTATTTGTAGACCAAGTTTTTGTTTTACACAAAGCCCCTTCTCAATCTTTTTGTTTAATTGACTAATCTTTATTGCCTTAAAAAAATAGTTCACTGAAAAAAATTAAGTATTATTAAAAAACTGGGGAAGGGGGCAGAGCAAGATGGTGGACCAGAAGGATAGTTCAGTGAAGCTCTCCTAGAATGACTGGGGAAAAAGAGAGAACCCAGCCATACCTGGAACAGGGACCTTTCCCAGAGTCATGCCTCAGGGAGCACAGTGAGGAGGTGGTGAGCTGGATACAGCGTATGATCTGGAGTGGTGGAAATCTGATGAATTAGACAAGTGATTGCCACTGGCTGGGATCAACTGGTCTCCCACAGAGGCCTAGGATGGGTGGAAGCCCTTCTGGGTTTTTCAGTTGTTGGGGGAAGCTGTGAATTGAGTGGAAAGCTTGAAAGAGTAGGCAGACTCAAACAGAATACAGCAACAAGATTTGAATGCTGGTTGGAGTGGATTTGCCATAGGTTTGGTGGCCAGTGAGGCAGCCATACTGAGAAGGGGCTGCCCTTATGGGAAGGTTGTGAGGTCATAAGAGGGACTTAAAGCACGGCTGTCTTAATTCCACCTGGTGGGATCAGAGCTCCACTCTTTGGATAGGCTGAAGGACTCCCACATCCCCTGGAACTGGGATGAGGCCTGCCCCTGAAGTATTACTGTGAGCTTTAATATACCAACCTGGCAGGGTCTGAATGCTGAGGAAACAATCAGGCAATCACTGAAGGCAACTAAGTTTGGAATAAGGACCATAGAGGTTGCTGGCTTTGCTCTCTGTCTCCTATAAAAACCACAGAGCCATTTGGTGTCCTGGCAACATATTGGAACATACTGTCATCAATGGTAAGGACTTCTGTTTGAAACAAAGGAGGCAGTGAGAAGGAAAAAGGCAGACAAGGAGATGAACAAAAAGAAAGAATACATGAGGAGGAACCAACAGAAAAATTCAGGCAACATGAAAAACCAAGACAGAGGAACTCCTCCAAGGAATCATGAGGCAGCTATTATAGAAGACTCCACCTATAAAGAATTAATGGACTTGACAGAAAGGGAATTTAAAATATGGATGATAAAGGCAATGAAAGGAATGGATAAGAAAATGGAATGACAGAACCAAAAGTCAGACAAGAGATAGATAGAATATAGAAAGGATATGGTGGAACTTAAGGAAATGAAGGAGACAATCAGGAAGTGTAAAGATGCAGTGGGAAGTATCAAAAATAGGTTAGGCCATGGAAAAGAAAGAACCTCAGAGCTAGAGAATAAAGTTTTCAAGTTAATCCAGGTAGTTAAAGAGGCAGAAAAGAAGAGAGAGAAAGCAGAACAGGTGCTTAGAGAACTACAAGACTCCATGAAGCATTCAAACATATGAATAGTAATAGGGATTCCTGAAGGGGAAGAAGATTGTCCCAAAGGAATAGAAACACTATTGGAGACTGTCATAAATGGAACTTCCCAAGTTTTACTAAAGACCCTCAACACACTCCTTTCAGATGGCTATCAAACTCTGGATAGTTCAGTTAAGCTCTCCTAGAATGACTAGGGGAAAAGGGAGAACCCAGCAATACCTGGAACAGGGACCTTACCCAGAGTCATGGCTCAGGGGGCACAGTGAAGAGGTGGTGAGCTGGATACAGTGTATGATCTGGAGTGGTCATACACTCAAACAGAACCTCTCCAAGACACATTGTAATGAACCTGTCCAAAGTGAAGAAGAAAGAAAAAAAATCTGCAAACAGTCAGAAGTAAGTGCCAACTGACCTACAGAGGCAGAGCCATTAGGATGACAGCAGACTTTTTAATTGAAACCTTCCAAGTCAGAAGAGCATAGTCATCCACCTTCAATATTCTGAACCAAAACAATTTTCAACCCAGAACTCTGTATCCTGCTAAACTAAGGTTCAAAATTAATGCTTAATAATTGATCAAATAATTTGCTGATAAACAAACACTGAGGATATTTGCCACAATAAGACCAGCACTACAGGAAATACTTAGACATATTCTCAACACTAATTATCACAATGGACCACCAGCAAAGTGAACACCCAGAAGCTAACGGTCAAAACTTAGCTTCCAAAATGGTAGAAAGGATAAAACTACACAATCGACTTTCACAAAATAAGATGACTAGAACTCCACAACACTTATCAATTCTCTCAGTAAATTTCAGTGGCCTGAATTCACCACTGAAGAGGGACAGGCTGGCTGACTGGATTAAAAAAAAAGCATAAGTTGTCCATATGCTGTCTCCAGGAGACCTACCTAGCCATGAAGGACAAATCCAGACTCAATCAAATCAAGGGTTAAGGGATTAAAAACAGTAATTCAAGCAAATGGAAATCAGAAAAATGGAGGGGTTGCAATCTTATTTTCAGGTTCAGGCAGATTTGAAGTAACTAAAGTTAAGAAAGACAAAGATGGACTCTTCATACTGGTCAAAGAAACAATACAAGAAGAAGATATTTCAATTTTAAATATTTATTTTCCCAACTTAAATGCTCCCAGATTTATGAAACAGACCTTGATGGGTCTAAGCAATATGATATACCATAACACCATAATAGTTGGGGACTTTAACACCCCTCTGACAGAATTGGACAGATCCTCTAAAGAGAAACTAAACAAAGATACAAAGGACTAAAACATGACCATAGAACAAATGGGATTAATAGACATTTACAGAACACAACATCCCAAAGCTAAAGAATATACATTTTTCTTAGCCCATTGTACATACTCCAAAATTGACCACATCCTAGGATATAAATCAAACCTCAAAATTAAAAGAATAGAAATTATACCTTGTATCTTCTCAGAGCACAAGGCAATAAGTGTAGAACTCAACTCCAACAAAAATGTTCATCCCCACACAAAGATTTGCAAATTAAATAACCTTATGTTGAATGATAGTTGGGTTCAGGAAAAGATAAAAGAGGAAATCCTTAAATTCCTCAAACATAAACATAACAACATTGAAGACACAAGTTACTAAAACCTGTGAGATACAACTAAAGCAGACTTAAGAGGGAAATTTATCACATTAGATACCTACATTTGAAAAACAGAAAGAGAGCGCATCAATAAACTCATGAACTATCTTATGGAATTGGAAAAAAAAGAATAATTTAATCCCAAACCCTGCAGAAGAAAAGAAATAACCAAAGTTAAATCAAAGAAGAATGAAATTGAAAATGAAAGAATTATTCAAAAAATTAACAAAACAAAAAGTTGTTTTTTTGAAAAAATAAATAAAATTGATAAACCTTTGGCTAGA
>NW_003852533.1:4141704-4145290 GCF_000181295.1 Otolemur garnettii | reverse complement strand
TTGTGGCAGGTGACTATAGTCCCAGCTACTTGGGAGGCTGAGGCAAGAGAATCGCCTAAGCCCAGGAGTGGGAGGTTGCTGTGAGTGTGATGCCATGGTACTCTACTGAGGGTAACAAAATGAGACTTTTTCTCTGCAAAAAAGAAAAAAAGAAAGAAAGAAAAAAAAAGAAACTCTATGCTCAGAAATTTGACAATGTGGAGGAAATGGATCAAGACCTGGAATCACACCCTCTCCCTAGACTTAATCAAGAAAAAGTAGATCTCTTGAACAGACTGATTTCAAGAACTGAAATCAAAGAAATAATAAAAAAATCTCCCAACAAAGAAATGCCCTGGTCCAGATGGCTTCACACCAGAATTATAGTAAATATTCAAGGAAGAGCTTACACCAATACTGCAGAAACTCTTTCAAAAAATTGAGAAGGAAGGAATCTTCCCCCAACACATTTTATGAAGCAAACATCACCCTGATACCAAAACCAAGAAAATACCCAACTAAAAAGGAGAATTTCAGACCAATTTCATTAATGAATATAGATGCAAAAATTCTCAATGAAATCCTAGCCAATAGATTACAGCTACCCATAAAAAAAAAAAATCATTCATCACAATCATGTTGGTTTCATCCCAGGGATGCAAAACTGGTTTAACATATGCAAGTCCATAAATGTAATTCACCATATCAACAGAAGTAGAAACAAAGACCATGTAATCTTCTCTATACATGCAGAAAATGCATTTGATAAAATTCAGCATCTTTTCCCGATTAGAACACTTAAGAATATAGTCATAGGTGGCACATTTCTTGATCTGATCAAAGCCATCTATGACAAACTCACAGATAATATCATATTGAATGGAATAAACCAGAAGGCTTTTTCACTTATAACTGGAACCAGACAAGGTTGTCGTCTATCACCAGTACTATTCAACATAGTGCTGGAAATTCTAGCCAATACAATCAAGAAAAGAAGGAAATAAAGGGCATCCAAATGGGTGCAGAAGAGGTAAAACTCTCACTTTTTGCTGAAGATCAGATCTTATACTTAGAGAACTTTAAAGACTCAACCACAAGACTCCTGGAAGTGATAAAAAAAAATACAGCAATGTCTCAGGATATAAAATCAATGTCCACAAATCAGTAGCCTTTGTATATGCCAATAACAGCCAAGATGAGAAGCTAATCAAGGACAATTCCCTTCACAGTAGCTTCAAAAAAAAATGAGGGATATACCTAACAAAAGAGGTGAAGAACCTCTACAGAGAAAATTATGAAACCCTAAGAAAAGAAATAGCAGAAGATATTAACAAATGGAAGAACATACCATGCTCATGGCTGAGAGAAATCAACATTGTGAAAATGTCTATACTACCCAAAGCAATCTACAGATTCAATGCAATCTCCATTAAAGTACTATCATCATACTTTCAAGATTTGGAAAAAATAATTGTTCATTTTGTATGGAACCAGATGAAACCCTGTATAGCCAAGCAATTCTTAGTCAGAAAAACAAAGCCAGGAGTATCACCCTACCAGACTTTTGGCTATACTACAAGGCCATAGTGATCAAAACAGCATGGTATTGGCACAAAAATAGAGACATTGACATTTGGAACCAAATAGAGAACCATGAGATGAAACTAACATCTTACAGCCACCTGATCTTTGAGAAACCAAACAAGAACATACACCGGGGAAAAGAATCCCTACTCAGTAAGTGGTGCTGGGGGAACTGGATAGCCACATGTAAAGAGAATGAAACTGGACCTGCACCTCTCACTACTTACAAAAATTGATTCAAGTTGGATAAAAGATTTAAATCTAAGGCATGAAACAATAAAAATCCTTGAAGAAAGTGTGGGGAAAACTCTTGAAGATATGGGTCTGGGGAAAGATTTTATGAAGAAGACTTCCATGGCAATTGTAACAATGACAATAACAAACAGATGGGATTTAATTAAACTGAAAACTTCTGTATAGCTAAGGAAACAACAACCAAAGCAAACAGACAACCTTCAGAATGGGAAAAGATATTTGCATATTATGAATCAGACAAAAACTTGATAATTAGGATCTATAGAGAACTCAAATTAATTAACAAAAAAAGAGCCAATAATCCCATATATCACTGGGCAAGAGACGTGAATAGAACCTTCTCTAAAGAAGACAGACGAATGGCTAACAAACATGAAAAAATGCTCATTGTCCCTAATCATCAGAGAACTGCAAATCAAAACTACCCTGAGATATTATCTAACCCTAGTGAGAATGGCCCACGTTACAAAGTCTCAAAGCTGCAGATGCTGTGTGGATGTGGAGAGAAGGGAACACTTTTACACTCCTGGTGGGACTGCAAACTAATACAACATTTTTAAAAGAAAGTATGGAGAATCTTCAAAGAACCCAAATTAGGCCTTCCATTTGGTCCTGCAATCCCATTACTAGGCATCTACCTAGAAGAAAAAAATCCTTTTACCATAAGGACATTTGCACTAGTCTGTTTATTGCAGCTCAATTTACAATCGCCAAAATGTGAAAACAGCCTAAATGCCCACCAACCCAGGAGTGGTTTAACAACCTGTGGTATATGTACACCATGGAATACTATTCAGGCTTTTAAAAAGATGGAGATATTACATCTTTTGTATTAACCAGGATGGAGGTGGAACATATTCTTTATAGTACAGCATCACAAGAATGGAGAAGCAAGAATCCAATGTACCCAATCCTAATATGAAGCCAGTAGAAGAGTTAATACGGGGTGGGGGGCACTTAGGGGAATGAGCAAGTGGGGGTGGGGGAAGGGGGGGCACCATGTACGGCACACCTCTTGGGGGTGGGACACAATTATAAGACGGACTTTACCTAACAAATGCAATCAGTGTAACCTAATATCTTTGTATCAATGAATTCCAAACAAAAAAATTAAAAAAAATTAAGTATTAGAACAAAGTTGTGGTAGGTATACTTTGTGTGTTATACACTGCTGTGAAACATTATCAATTTTACTACATTTTTTGATAACATTTTCCCAGTCTGCCGTGTAAGAAATTCTGAGTTTTCTTATCACCAAAGATGAAAATATGGTAAATTTGGTATTCAGACGATTTGAACACTGTGCTCAGAGCCAGGCTGACTGGGGACGCTTCTGTGTGAACCCCAGGACACCTCACAGTGGGCTGCACAGAAGAACTTCAGATTTTCTGCTATGTTAGCAAAGGGGGAAAAGTTTGGGCATAAAAGAAGAGAAAGAGGAATAACAGCTGAGGTTGAAGAAATGGATAAATGAGCTGCATAAGGAGGAGATCAGTGCTGCATCAATACCTCCAAGGAGGCTCTGAGCAAGAGGTGGTGTGGAGACCATTTATACCTGATTCTGGAGAGGGGGGAGACATGTGCTTGCCGAGGGCCCATGGCTTTCGGAACGTGGCCACAGTGGAAGGAAGCCTGCACACCTGCGTGGCCCTGCCTGGAAGACACATCAGCACGATGCAGTGACAGCCTGTATGAATTATCAAGGGTGAAGTGGGATTCCAGAGAGACACACGGCCCTGATGCAGTGACAGCCTGTATGAATTATCAA
>NW_003852533.1:4133566-4140730 GCF_000181295.1 Otolemur garnettii | reverse complement strand
AAAAAAAAAAAAAAAAAAAAAGTGTATAATTGGAAATCTATGTGAGTATGTTTTGGTTGAAGACTCAGACCTTACCCGCAGCCTCCACATGGCTGGCTTTCCCTTGGCACTCAGGAGTCAGTTTAGAAGGTCCTCCCCTAAGAGGCCACCCTGCCCCCTCAGCCTGGGTCTTCCTCCTGTCCCCTGCCGGCCTCACTCTGCCCTGCCCCCCGTGTAACCCCTTCCCCCTCTGGTATTTCCTAGAATCTGCACCCTCTGGTATTTCCCAGGTTTCTGCCTTGTCCGACACTGTGTCTCTGTCATCTCCAGCGGTGCCTGGCGCATAGTAAGCACTCAATAAATACTTGTCAGAGGAATGGAAGAACAAAAGAAAAACCGAGACCTGGTTGTGTAGCGACCCAAGACTGGAAACTGCGTTGGGGAGACAAATCCCTTCTGGGTAGTGCAACGCTGAGGGTTGACAGGGACCACACAGACAAAAGGCCGGCGGATTTCAGGGCTAGGGGGTTTGTATTTTTGATGGTTTATGTGCCGATCTGGGGGTCCAGAGGCTGGGAGTGCACATCTGCTCTATCTCCGGCTCATGGGCGACTCCGGGACCAGTCAGTAACTTCCGCAGCACTAGCGTCTGCCTCTGTGTGGTGTTACTGGCTAGTTTAAACATTTAGAAACCTTCAGTGGCAAACAGGACTCTATGTATGCTGTTTCTTTCAGGAGATTGATGCTCTGTGGAAGCAGGTCCTGCTTTCCCCTTGGGTTCTGAGCTGCACCTCCTTCGTGGCCAAGGTGATTAATTGCCCCAGATTCCCTCCCCTTCCCGGCTGCTCCCCAAAAGCAACCCATGTGGTGAGGCTGCACAATGGTGGGAATGTGAGGCTGGGACCTCCTGGGCCATCACTCTCTGCCTCACTCCTCTTTGCCTCACCAGGTACCCCCATCAGGCTCTTATGCCTGGTTCAGTGCCACGGGCAGGCCTGCAGCTTGACTTACCGCCCTGTAGATAGTTTTCAAAAGTTAAGTCTTTCCTCTAACCCAAGAAGCGGCCCCCCCACACCCCATTCCTCTTCCCTGCCAAGCAGCCCGGCTTTGCCACGAGGCAGCTGGGGCAAAGGTCCCGGTTCTTGACTTGACCCACTTCACCTCCCCAGGTCAGGGTCAGCTCCCTCTCCAGGGCTGGCTCTGGGCCTTCCTCCAGCCCCAGCTAACTCTGAAGCTGCAGGGACGTTCTGCACGGTGGTCAAGGGCGTAAACTTTGACCCAGCCAGACTTGGATTAAAATCCGAGCTACGATATTACCTCTGTGATCTGGGGGAAGTTCCTCAACCTCTCTGAGCCACAATTACCTCATCTGTAAAACAAAGATGAGGAGGGGTTGTAAGAATTAAAATCATAGATATGGGCCAAGAATTCAGCACAGAATCTGGTGTGAAAACTCAGTGGCTGCTGGGGTGCTGTCCTCGGGTCAGCCCACCTGATAACATGACTGCTCACTCGTCATGGTTCAGCATGGTTGAGTTGCCTAGCCTGAGTGGTTATTGACGGTTTAAAGTTTTTGGCTCAAAAACATTAATCTCCACCATACTCAGGCCTCTAATTTGTAAAGTTAGATGATCAAACAATTTTTAATGCAGGTATCATCTGCTTGGCAGTTCATCTCTGAGCCTGATGGATGCTAGCTGGTACCAGAACCACAGCTCTAAAGAGAGGGTGCCGTTGACACCACGTCCACCCTCAGAAAATGGGGAGAAATTAATGTAGTTTCCTGGAGATTGAGGAGCACCAGGACAGCTAATGTGGAGAATTACCAGTGGATTATAACATGTGAGTGTCATAAAATGATTTTATTCTGAAACTGACCTGATCTAATCTTTTCCATGCAAAGAATGTTATGTTGGCTCTCACAGCCCAAACCGGTGACAGGTTTGCTTAATCCCATGGACGGAATTTATTTCCTCTAAAAAAAAGAAATATCTCAGTAGGGACATTTAGTAGACATTCCGCAAATTATCTGGTGCTGCAGCAGTGTTCTGCCGTGGTGTGTGAGCTACTTTCTGATTTTAAACTCTGACTTATCTTGCAGATTAGAGCAATAAAGGGGATCAAAATCTATTGGTGTTCAGAAGTTAACCTCAGAGGAAAAAGAAGGAGAGGCAGAGAACAAAGAAGGCATTATAAGAAATATTTATAAGCCAAATGGTACAGAGAAAATCCCCAAACCAAAACCCTTCTCAAAAACCGTTGGAGGAAATGGTATATCTTTTTATGTACTTAGGAAAGCAGTTAAAAAGAACTCCACAGCATTGGGTCTATTAAGCACATTTATTCCAGTGATTTCCCAGATATTTCCAAGTTCCATTTAAAACAGAAGTCTCCTATCAAGCAATCCTTTGAAATTATTTACTCTTGTCTGGTTGTAAAGTACGGGAATGTAATACTTTTAATGGAAACCTAATGGCTGGCACATGCTACCAAGTGTCCCCTGACGTGCCTCCTAGCCGGGATTCTTACGTCACACCAACTTGCCAGTCCGCACTTCGGGTCCCAGTAAAGCCCTGTGATGCGGGATAAGGGACCTGGGAGGGAAAGTTCACACACAGTGACACGGACCATTCATGCTCCGCAGAGAGACCCAGCAGCCAGCGTCCATCTGCCAGGAAGCAAGCCGTGCCAGTAGCCAGAGAGAATTATCCAGATTAAGGACGTTGTTTTCTTTAAGGGATGGGGCTTACTGAGCACCATAGCTTGAAGGAGGGTTTTCTTATATCAATATAAAGGAATGTTTTGTAGAAACCTCGTCGTGAATCCCTGGAATAAAATAGTGCATAATATTTTTAGCACATATTTAATTGGCAACAGAAAAAGTAAAACCACTTGACTTATAATGTTAGAATACTATTCTGGATAAAACCAACTCCCAATCAAGAAAATTCAGTGTGCTCTTCCGAATGCGTATTTTCATATAAAATAAATATATTTTAAAGTTGTATGCCCCTAATTTTATTCTGAAATAGTACTAAGCAGTTCACAAATGGATATGCTCCCCTGGAAAATCATTTCTCACTGAAATGTTTTAAAAACATTCTCACTTAGCATATGTTTTGACTTAACAATTCAGGCATTCTGCATTAAATAGTAATTGATTTATTGACATCTGATGAATTCATACTCACATTCCATGGTTTAAAAATCTTGATAAAATGTTAATAATCTGCGAGTATATATTTCAAATAACTGTCATTAAATTTAGAATAATTGTCATTAAGTCAAGAGAATTGAATTTACTAGAGCAGTTAGTATACATTTAAATACCCATGAGTGATTAGAAGCAGATTTATTGAGGGTTTAATCATGGCTGGGTAGATTCATGCCTTTTCAGCAAATATGTTCATTTTATCTCTTTTGTTTTATTTTCTATTTTAAAGTAAATGGTTAGTGGGCATTTAAATCGGTAGGGTACAAAAAGCTGAGCGTTGATTAATTAGCATTCAAAATATACAGACTGTGCCCTACTTCTCCAGGCAGTTCAACCATACATCAATCCTTTGTGAGCCTGGAGAGATCCACCCTGCACAGAAAGACTCAGAGGGGCCTCAAAGACCAGCTGTTAGGGACAGAGGGGAGGAAATTCACCTGGTCTGCCACTTGGTAAACAGTCGACTAACTTCTCTTAAAAAGTCTTTGATACTAAGGATAAAATATCAAAGACGGATACTTTTAACAACATTGTTCTGAAATGTCAGTTTGATACACTCAGGCCATCATGCTTTAGTTTTGTTTTACTTTTAAATAACAAGACGTATCTCCCAAACGACGTGGAAAAGCTGATTTCTCTTCATCACCCCTCAGCCCACTCTACCCCAAGTCTGGAGCTTTTTGTTAGATCACTTTGATCTTCTGTTTGACTTCTGCTTCATGGAAAAATGCTCATAAACCTTCAGAGGAAGGCTTTCTTTACTCTTAGCTTTATTCAAGAATTATAAACAGTGGACAGATCTATAGCAAAACGGTTTTAAGAGCACTTAGGACCCACATGCTAATTTATTTGCTCACCACCAGAAAAGAGGCTTGTTTGGTAAAGAAGTTTAAAAAGTTCAACTTTGCTTAGTGAAAAAGAACTCCTCTTTTAAGTGGCTAAATGAATTGCATTTCTTTCTTTTTTAATATTAAGATCTCTAAGCAACAATCTTTTTAAAGATGTTATGCTCAAAGATTGGTATGACATTTGAAATGGCTTCAAGAGTCCTGTCACTCTTGACAGGCTGGCAAACACTTCGCAGATGTGTGTTCCTTTTGCAGCCATGTCCAGAGAGGACACGAAATCATCTGTAACTACAGGTCTACACCTCGCAATGCTGGGGGAAGAGTGGCCACAAGACCAGGGTGATGGCAATCTCGTCCCCGTCACCCCTCATTACCTCGGCCCTACTTCAGCTTCCTCACAGCCATGGTGTCCTGGTGGAGCTTGGTACTCTTAGATATTGGGTAATAACTGTGGCTTCAGATAAAAACAACAAACAAACAAGATTATAAACCTTTGCCCTTTGACATTTTGCAATTCTAAGAATGTCTCTCCAGGTAGAAACTGAAGAAGGATTAAAGATTGTCTGTGCTATTTCTTTTCTAAAATATGGTCTTCTAAAGTTCTGTTGGGCTTGTAAACGTCGTCTTCTGGGCTGAATCAGTACTATTGAAAGATTTTATTTGGAAAATCACTTAATTTTAAGTAAAAATTCAGATTTCAGCTTCTATTAAAAAATCAAATCTGACCACTCTAGCATTTTCTCTGCCAGTATCAGCTGAAAATGGCTACACGTTTTATAGAGACAGTTTAACTTTTTTTTTACAATTTTCCCCACTCTTTACCGTAACACCGGGCTTATTGACTGATTTACCCATATTCCCCGTTGGCATTTGGGTCTTTGATCCCTGAAGCCTCTGGTTACACTGAAATAGCAACACTGTTACTGGTGTACCCATGTGTATGCGGGGTCCACAAAATTCAAGTTCCTATTCTGAACAGATGGATTATCCATTCTGCAGACCTGGGCCTGCCCCTCTCTCTCTCTCTTTTTTTTCCTCCTGCATCAGCCTCCCGAGTAGCTGGGACTGCAGGTGCCTGCCACCATGCTCAGCTAGTTTTTCTACTTTTAGTAGAGATAGGGGTCTCACTCTTGCTCAGGCTGGTCTCAAACTCCTGAGCCCAGTGATCTACCCGCCTTGGCCTCCCAGAGTGCTGGGATTATAGGTGTGAGCCACGGTGCCCTGGCCCTGGGCTTCTATCTTTAACATGTTATTCTTATGTTTTGGCTGAAGGTATTTGAGAAATCTAGAGAATATTCTACCCAAGGGTCTAATTCAACAACGTCCGTAGTTGTTACAAGCAGAGCTGAAGAGGGGTGAGGAAAGCTACCCTGGGCCTGGCAGAAGCAGCATCTCGCACCATGTGGGTGGCATATAATGTACAAGTAGATGCCAGTTCTAGGATGACAGAGACTTTCTTTTGTTGAGCCTTATGTGCCTGGAAGAGTGTTTGTGCCTACAGCGGGTGCTCAGTAGAACTTTCTTGAATGAACGAGATAATTTGCAGAATCCCTAAGTTTCAATTTAAGCAGGAAATATTGTAAAATAGTAATGATTATTATTTATTGAGTGCCTTCTATGTATCGGGAACTTCACAAACACGCCCTCATTTCTCATTTATTGCTGACCCATGTTATGTATAGTGACGTCGAGACCCAGAGATTTTTAATTTATCAGTCATGCATCTAGAAACAGCAGCAATTTTTACTAAAGTCAGTTTGACTCCAAAATTTGTTCTTTCTGCTACTCCATGTTTCCTTTTAAATATAAAATCATATTTTTAAACATTGAGTAAGAGTGATCATAGTGTCCTTTGTCCCTGTTCAAAGGACATCTGACAAACTACTGATGCCGTCAATGCAATCAACCTATTGGCTTTTTTATTTCACAGCATTCACTGTTTGGCTGACTTTTCTGATCAGTTCTGGAGCTGGCAGAGGAAGGGTGAGTGGACTGAGCAAGCAGTTAATCTATGAACTGGAGCAGAGGGGATGACACCAGGCAGGTATTTAGCCTCAGGCCTCTCCTCCAGGCCGGCAGTTGGCCTCCCTGACCCCGTCCCATTTTGGCAGAAAGCCTGGAGGGTTGAATTTCCTCTGGGCCTCCCCTTTGACCTCTGGTTTTCCCTACCGCAGCAGCTCGAGAGCCTGATTCAGACTTGCAAAGCTCTTAGCCTCCTTGTTTCCTGTTGGCTGTGTCTGCTTTGTCTCAGGTCCGCATATCCGCACGCCAGCTCTGGCGGGTAAACTTACTCCAACTCCTGATTTCTTCTTTAGCTCGGCAGTTTGGGGGGGTGTATTTTTGACCTTTAGTACTAGCCAGACCCAGTTAGTCCAGCTAGCAAACAGCACTCAAGTCCCTTGACTTACATTGGACCAAGCAGAACTAGTCAGGTTAGCATGAGGCTGGAAAAGTTGTTGAATGCCTGTGCCTTGTGGTTAGATTTGCCTCCCTTTTTCATGAATTGTGGGACAGGTTTAATGGTGATTATCAAGTTATTAATTGAAAAATTCTCACAAATTTAAGGTAGCATAGTAGTACTTTTTACTGAATTTCTATTCTCTAGTAAATATATACTACTTAATAAATAATCCTATTTTATTATATCCAAAAAAGTAATTACATAAGTATAACACATAAACACTCTTTACAAACAAAAATCGAATGAATGTCAAATCCAGAATGAAGAATCAAAACTGAAGCAAATGTAGAAACCAGTAGAACGTGACGTGAAGTCATCTGGGACAGGACTTATTTCTGTTGGAAAGTTACTAACTAGAAATGAAATTTCTTTAAAGGATACGAGACTAGCTGGGTTATCTATTTCTTCTTAAAGGAACTTGGAAATTTGTGTCCAAACAACATGTCTGTTTTATCTGAGTGTCGAGTGTGTGGGTACAGAGTTGTTCAGGTCACACGGTGAGTGTCGAGTGTGTGGGTGCAGAGTTGTTCAGGTCACACGTTGAGTGTCGAGTGTGTGGGTGCAGAGTTGTTCAGGACATATGGTGAGTGTCGAGTGTGTGGACGCAGAGTTGTTCAGGACATATTGTGAGTGTCGAGTGTGTGGGTGCAGAGTTGTTCAGG
>NW_003852533.1:4120695-4130327 GCF_000181295.1 Otolemur garnettii | reverse complement strand
CACACGGTGAGTGTCGAGTGTGTGGGTGCAGAGTTGTTCAGGATACCCGGTGAGGGTCGAGTGTGTGGACGCAGAGTTGTTCAGGATACCCGGTGAGGGTCGGGTGTGTGGCGCAGAGTTGTTCAGGACATATGGTGATGGCTTTCTGTTCATTGCTGATATTTGTAATCATGTCTTGTCTCTCTTTTGGTCAGTTTGACTATTTATCAATTTTAATAAAGAATCAGCTTCTCTTTTTAGAAATATTCTTCATGATTTTTCTTTTATCAATTTCATTTCCTTCTGCTCCACTATTTATATACTTATGATTTTTCTTCTTTCTTTGGATTTTCTTTTTTCTTTCTCAAACTTCTTAAGGCAAAAGCTTACATCATTGATTTCAAAATGTCTCTTTTAATTCATAGCAAATTTATAGTGCTATTAATTTCCCTCAAAACATTGCTTTAGTTGCATCTTACAAATTTTGTTGCCTTGTGTTTTTATTTTTCATTTAATCCACAAAATTCTCTAATTTTCCTTAGGACTCCTTTTTTTTTTAGTTTTGACTCATAAGGCTTTTAGAAATGTGTTGCTTGATTTTCAAATATTTGGATATTTTCTAGATATCTTTCTGTTATTTATTTCTAGTTTAATTTCGTTATGATCCAAAAACATGTGCTATGTGACTGTCATTCGTTTACACTTCTTACGATTTATTTACTAAATGGTCACGAATACGGGTTCTGGTGAATATTACAGAAATATTTGAAAAAAATGTGCTTTGTACTTACCTATTTGATGGATGGAGTATTCTTTGAAAGCATATTTTAAAGTATTTTTACTCTGTTCTTGCCTTCTGTGGTGTACATTACATACACTATGAACAGAGTACTTTGCTACTATTTTTGCTCAGACGGCCAGTTATCTTTTAGACCACCCGTGGGATGCAAAAAACTCAGTGCTGAGAGGGAAGTCCATATCCGTAAATGCCTACAACAAAAAGACAGAAAGATCACAAATTAACAACCTAACATGTGATCTCAAGAAATTAGGAGAGGAAGAGCAAACCAAACCCAAAGACAGCAGAAGAAAAGAAATAACTAGAACCACGGACCTACGGGCAGACTAACCAGAAATAACTAGAGCCACGGACCTACGGGTAGACTAACCAGGAGTAGAAGAGAAAGGGCCCCTATCAGCTCAGTGAGAAATGTGACAACTGACACCACAGAAACACAAAATATCCTCCATGAATACTGTGAAAATTTCTGCAGAATGTTGAGAAGATGTACAAATTCCTGGAACAACCTCTCAAGACTCAGTTAGGAAGAAATAGAACTCAGAGCCGACCAGTAACAAGCAGTGAGATGGAAACAGTATAAAAACTCTTTCAGCCCAAAAAGGCCCCAAGCCAGAGGTATTCACAGCCAAATTCTATCGAATCTACAAAAAACAATTGGTTTCCACACTGTAGAAGTTATTCATAAAATCTAGGAGGCAGGAACCCTCCACAACTCTTTCTACAAAGCTGGTATCACATTATACCAAAGACAGGAAAGGGCACAACAAAGAAAGAAAACTACAGACCACTCTCTCCTTTGAATGTGGACACCAGAATCCTCAATGGAATACAAGCAAATCAAACCCAAAGCACATGAAAAAATAATCCACCAGGTGGCGCCTGTGGCTCAAAGGGGTAGGGTGCTGGCCCCCATGTACCGGAGGTGGAGGGTTCCAACCCGGCCCTGGCCAAAAACTGCCAAAAAAATAAAAAATAAAAAAAAATCCACCATGACCAAGTGAGTATCATTCTAGAGATTCAAGAAAGGGTCGATATACATAAATCAGTAAATGCGATTCACCACATAAACAAAAGCAGAAACAAAGACCATATGATCATTTCAATAGATGCAGAAAAAACCACTCTACAAAATCCAATGCCCTTTCATGATAAAAACCCTCAACAAACTAGGCCTAGAAGGAACATACCTTAAAATTATAGAAGCCATAGGTGACAAATCCACAGCCAACATCATATTGAATGGGGAAAGTTGAAAGCATTTCCCTTAAGAGCCAGAATAGGACAAGGGTGTCCACTATCACCTGCTATTCAACCAGACCAGATGGAAGTCCTGACCACAGCCATCAGGCAAGAGAGGAAATAAAGGGTATCTACACAGGGAAATAGGAGGTCAAACTACTGCTTTTTGGTGAGGATATGATCTTGTATTTAGAAAATCCCAAAGACGTCACCAAGAGACTCCTGGAATTGCTAAACAAATCTAGCAAAGCAGACGTCCTCAAACTATGGCCCGTGGGCCACATGCAGCCCGTCTAGGACATTTATCCAGCCTGCTGCGTGTTTTTGCCACCACTGCTTGGGCTGCTTAGCAGCCGACTTGTCCTGGAGCCCACAGTCCGGCCCTCCAACAGTCTGAGGGACAGTGAACTGGCCCCCTGTTTAAAAAGTTTGAGGACCCGTGCAGCAAAGTCTCAGGTTACAAAAAGCAATATATACAAGTCAGTAGCATTCCTATACACCAGTAACAGTTGAGAATCATATAAAAAACACAATACCATTCATAATAGCTGCAAAAAGAAAAAAAAATACCTAGGAAAATACTTAACCAAGGAGGTGAAAAATGTCTACAAGGAGAACTATGAAACATTGAGGAAAGAAATTACAATTTACACAAACAAATGGAAAAACATATGCTCATGGCTTAGTAGAATCAGAACTGTTAAATGTGTATAAATGTGTGTACTACCCCAAGTGATTCACAGGTGCAAAGCAGTCTTCATCAAAACACCAACATCATATTTCCAAGATCTAGAAAAAGTAACAGTATGCTTTGTTTAAATCCAGAAAAGAGCCTGAATACCGAAAGCAATCTTAAGCATGAATAACAAGTCTGGAGGCATCACTTGACCGGACTTAAAACTTTCCTACAAGGATATAGTAGCTAAAATAGCATAGTATTGGTACAAAAACCGAGACGTAGACCAATGGAACAGAACAGAGAATCCAGATATAAAATCATCACATATGGCCAACTGATCTTTGCCAAACTAGACAACACACAATGGGGAAAAGAACCCCATTCAAATGATGCCGGGAAAATTGGATAGTCACATGCACAAGAATCAAACAGGACCCCTGTCTTCCACCACTCACAAAAATTAATTCAAGATGGATAAAGACATAAGTGTAGAGCATGAAACGATAAGAATTCTAGAAGAAAATGTAGAAAAACTCTTCTAGATATTGGCCTAGGCAAAGAATTTATGACTAAGATCCCAAAGGCAATTGAAGCAACAACAAAAATAAATAAGTAGGACCCGAATAAATGAGAAAGCTTCTGTACAGCTTCAATAGAGCAATCTGCAACCTACAGAATGGGAGAACATATTTACAAACTATACGGCTGATAAGGGGGTAAATCCAGAATCTACAAAAGACTCAAACAAATCAGCATGAAAAAAAAAAATCCCATTAAAAAGGGACAAAAGACATGAACAGAAGTTTTTCAAAAAAAAATATAGACAAATGGCCAGGAAACATATTTTTCTTAGAGAATTTAATGCATTTATATTCAAGATAATTACTGATATATAAGAACTTGCTGCTACCATTTTATGCTGTTTTCCGGTTGTTTTGTGGACTTTTTGTTTCTTCCTCTCTTTGTGCCTTTAGTTGTGGTTAGATAATTTTCTCTAATCGTGTATTTTAAATTCTTTCTTTTAATGTTCTGTGCAACTACTATAGATTTTTGCTTTGTGGTTACTATGAGGCTAATATAAAATATCTTGTTTTTGTAAAAGGCTATTTTAAGCTGATAACAACTTGCCTTTAATTGCATACAAAAACTGTCATTTACTTCCTCTCCTCCATCTTTTCTGATTTTGATGTCAAAATTTACATGTATTCTGTAAATTATCTCTTAGCAATTTATTATGGTTACAGTTATGTTTAATAGTTTTGTCTTCTTGTCCTCCTGTTGGGAATCAAATTGCTTTACATATCACCCTCACAGTATTGGAGAATTCTGAGTACTACTTGACCATTGAGATTTTTTTTTTTTTTTTGAGACAGAGCCTCAAGCTATCCCCCTGGGTGCTGTGGCATCACAGCTCACAGCAACCTCCAACTCCTGGGCTCAAGTGAGTCTCCTGCCTCAGCCTCCCAAGTAGCTGGGACCACAGGCACCCACCACAACGCCTGTCTATTTTTTTTGGTTGCAGCTGTCATTGTTGTTTGGCGGACCCAGGTTGGATTTGAACCCACCACCTTAGGTGTATGTGGCTGGCGCCTTAGCCACTTGAGCCACAGGCGCCAAGCCGACCATTGAGATTTTTTACTTTCACATGGTTTTTATTATTAATTAGCAACCTTTCATTTCAGCTTAAAGAACTCCCTTTAGCAATTCCTATAAAGTAGGCCTACTGGTAATGACTGTCTTAGCTTTAGTTTTACTGGGAAAGTTTTCATTTTGCCCTCATTTCTGAAGGACAGATTTGATGAGTAAAGCACTCTTGGTTGGCAGAGTTTTTATTTTTTCCTTTAGCCCTTTGAACATATCAGCCCATTTTCTCTTGGAATGCAGGGTTTTTGCTGAGAAATATGCTGAAAGCCATATTGGGCCTCCCTTAAATATGATGTTTATCTCTTGCTGCTTTCAGTATTCTTTTTTTTTTTTTTTGTCTTTGATTTCTGATAATTTGATTAAGATGTGTCTTGGTGAACTTCTCTTTGTGTTGAATTTCATTGGTGACTTTGAGCTTCCTGTACTTGGGTGTTATCTTTCCCCAGATTTGGGGAAATTTTAGCCATTATTTCTTTAAATATGTTTTCTAGGCCTTCTTTCTCTTTTCCTTCATTAACTTCTATTATGCAAACATAAGTTTGCTTGATATTGTCCCACAATTCCCATAGGACTTCTTAATTCTTTTTTCTCTTTGTTCTTGTGTTTGGATAATTTCAAATGACCTTTCTTTGCGCTCACTGATTCTTCTCCTAGAAGTCTGTTGTTGAAGTTTTTTATTATATTGAAATTTCCACTTCTGTTACTATATTCTTTAGGACTTCTGGCTTTTTGGTTATGTTTTGTATTTCTTTGTTAAGCTTTAGATTTTGTTCACAAATTATTTTCCAAATTTTATTTAACTTTTCACCTGTATTTTCTTGTATTTCCCAAACTTCTTTAACACAATTAGCCTGAGTTTTTTGTCTGTCATTTTATAGATCTCCATTTCTTCTGAGTCCATTATAGGAGCTTTATTAGTTCCTTTTGGTGGTGTTATATTTCTTGCTTTTTGATAATCCTTGTGATGCATGTGCATTTGAAGAGACAGTCACCTCTTCTGGACTTTGCAGGTGCTCTTTGGCGGTGATAGACCTTTACTAGTTAGTCTAGCCTGGGAGGGTCTGGCTGGTAGCAACACCAGACAAGCAGTCCTTGGTATTGGGTTCTCTATTTTGGCTGAATTTCTGCCTGTGCTCTTACCTAGGATGGTATTACTGGCTGTGCTCCATGGTCTGCTGAGGTCACTGGATTCTGCCATCTGCTATCAGATGGGGCAGCTGGCTGGGCTTTGTGATTGCCTCTGTTGGGGCAGAGTTGAAGGCTGTCTTCACTGGCTTGGTGGTACTGTTGTTGATGCTGGAGTTGGGCTCTGAGGCTGGGTGAGATCTCCAGAGTTGTTTTTCAGACATACAGGGAGGCAAGGCCAGAGGCTGTCCCCCACAGGTATATGGACTTGAGCTTGCCTCCTGGCCTAGTCCAAGCTTAAGAAGAGGACTGAGGTTTGGTGGACTCACCATTCTGCAGTGAGGCTTAGGGGGCAGATGCTTCCTCCAGGTGTAACTACTGACTTGTAGGTGCCTCCTGACTTGGGGGAGGCTTAACCAGGGCACCAGAGCTTGGTTGGGTCATCACTCTATAACTAAGGTTGGGGAGGGCTAGACGTTTCCTCTGCAGTCAATTGCTGACCTGTGGTCTTCCCAGTCTGGAGAAAGCTTCGTGTGAGCAATGGAACTTAATTGAATTACCTATACTGCTGAAGTTGAGTGGGTCCAGATGCTACTTCCATGAGTAATTGCTGACCGTTAGCTGCCTCTTGGCCTAAGGAAGAATTAATGAGAGCACCCAGCCTGTGAGGGGAATGTGGCTGGGCATTCAAGCCTGAAAGACCCAGGGACTATGTTTCCTAAAGTGTGATGTGGTTGGCCACTTTCTCTGGTGTGATGCTTTTACTGGCCAGAATTCAGAGCCATCAGTAGCACTCAACATAGGTCACTGTGAGCCCATACTATTCTTTATCTCTGACTGACCCCAGCTGGTCTAGCCCTGGTGGTGTTCTCAGTGTTTCCATGGGACAAGACTCAACTCCCAGAAAGTGTCCCATAATGGTGGGGAATCCCAAGGCCCATCTCCAGTTCTTTTTTATTTTTGCTGTTTTTGGCCGGGGCTGGGTTTGAACCCACCACCTCCGGCATATGGGACCGGCGCCCTACTCCTTTGAGCTACAGGTGCCACCCTCCAGTTCACTTTTTCACTGTAGGAATTGTGGGTCCAGGAGAGTGCTCTGTGTGTGGTGCTCTGCTGGCTTGGAGAAGGACAATGCAGTGCAGGAGAACCACTGCTCTTCCTATTCAGTCACAGCTTTTCTTGGTTTACAGTCCAAAGGGCTGTCACACTCACACCTAAGTCCTGGGACATTCTGGATGGTATTCTTGCCTGTGGGTCGTTGCTGGTTAGATTTCTCTTGGGGTGAGCCTGTTAAGTCCTAGTCCATCCTCCTACTGAGGTCACTCTCCAAATTCTTCATTGTTATAACCAAGCTTTCACTATAGCTTTTCCTCAGTTCCTCTTTGCTGAAGTTTCTCTTGTGATCATACAAGTCACCTTACTCTCCCAGTAGAGCCTTCCACAAATTAATCACAGTTGTTTTAGGATCCCTGTTTGATAGTTCTAACATCTCTCTCATAATTGAATGTGGCTGTGTTAATTGCTTTGACTCTTAGTAATGTTTTTATTTGCTACTTTGTGTGTCTTGCAATTTTGGTTGAAAACTGGACATCTTATGTCGGCAGTGAAGGCTGAAGTAAATAATACGTACGCCTGCCTGGTTATGGGTTTGCAAGTCTTTTGTGTATGGGATTAGTCAATCAAATCTGACCCAGATAGACTGGGCATAAGGTATCTTTCTGCTGTGGGAACCCTCACTGCACTTCATAGCCCTCAACTCCTGTGTGCTGTGTGTTTAGGGTGGAGAGTGTTTTGTCAGCAGGTTTTTTCATGAAATGTTAGTTGTCCCTTGAGCTTGCTGGCCTGGTGCTGGGAAAGGAGAGGGGGTATTCTCTGCTGCTCCAGTCCATCTCTGCGAGTTGTAGTCAGGCTTTCTCCATGACCCCTCTGCTCACCACTGTAGACGGTCTCAGATGGTCTGGGTCCAGGTACATTCCCATCTTCACCTGTGCCCTGATGGTGGCAGGGTTTGCTGCTCTTTCCTCCGTGGGATAAGCCTTTTTATCTTAGGAAAGCTAGAAATGAAAGACGTGAGCAGATTATTCCTTGCCGCAGTGGCTGCCCTCTCCCTCCACAGGTCTGCACCACAGTGATGCTCTCATCCTGTCTCCAGAGTGGCAGGGCTTTGACGGACCAGCTCTTACATGACAGCACACGCAGGATTATGTGGCAATTTAAGGCTTTCCCACTAGTGGGGAGGACTCTACATCCTTCTCTTTTTCAGGTGAGCCTCAGCTAAGGAGCATGGACGTCTAAGGAGGTAACAAAGGTAAGGGGGCTCTTAGAGAGTTGTGTTTATCTTTTTATCCATAGTCACGAGAATGACTGTAATGAATTAAGAAAAATGATAGCATCAGGCAAGAAATAAATTGTTTAAATAATCTACAAAGACACCTATGTATCTTTTGCCATAACCTAAGAATTAGACAATGGTCAGATTAAAGTGCAACACGTTTATAACAAGGTACAAAACTAAAGGAGGCTTTTTGGCACATCCAACATGAAAGAAGTTGTTTTGTTTTGGTTTTTTAAAAAATAAATGCTTAGTTTTATTAATCTCTCAACATGCTTATTTCCACAGGGCCCAGATCATGCTAGTTCCTTCTTAATCCTGAAATAGTCTTTCTCTACTGAGAGTGTTACAGTCATTCTGCAAAAGGACAGGGGAACCCCCCCCCCCACACACACACACACATAATTTGGTTTGGATGTAGAAACTGGTGATGCCACACCCAGCAGGAGGGTGTGAAAGGTACGACACTGACAGAACTGAGGCTTTCTCAGGAGAACAGGACAGATTCATCAAGTGGGTCTAAAAATGGCTAGAAAGATCAGAAGAGGTTTTACACAAATTGGTGGTAGATCAGGGCTCAGAGTTCATGGCAACTTTAGTGGTTTGAATCTCTCCCAGTGTCAAAGGGGAAAGCTCCGAGAATTTACCAGCTGGCCCAGGTGTACAGGAGGGTCAAAGAGTGAGGGGTGGAGCCTAAAAGCTGTCGGCAGCCAAACAGCAGAAAGTAGAGTCAGACATCTCATGAAATAGACATCCTCAGAAATACTGAGAGTTAGAGAATACGGAGTGTTAGTGAAGACCAAGAGTTAGTGAATACTGAGAGTTAGAGAGTACGGAATGTTAGTGAAGACCAAGAGTTAGTGAATACTGAGAGTTAGAGAACACAAAGTGTTAGAGAATATCGAGACTTAAAGGATACCAAGAGTTAGTGAATACCGAGAGTTAAAGAGTACTGAGAGTTAGTGAATACTGAGCCATAGCAAATACTGAGAGTTTGAGAGTACCAAGAGTTAGAGAATACTGAGAGTTAGAGAGTACAAAGTGTTAGAGAATATCGAGACTTAAAGGATACCAAGAGTTAGTGAATACTGAGAGTTAGAGATACCAAGAGTTAGAGAACCGAGTGTTAGGGAATACCAAGTGTTAGGGAATACAGAGAGTTAGGGATACCAAGAGTTAGGATATATCCAGAGTTAGAGAATACTGAGAGTTAGGGAATGCCCACAGTAGGCAATCCTGAGCGTTAGAGAATACCAAGAGTTAGTGAATTGAGAGTTAGAGGATACAAGCGTCAGAGAAAACCTAATGGTAGTGAACAGCGAGTGTCCAGAGCACCGAGAGTTCGTGAATACCAGAACACTGCTTGTAGAGAACCTGGGGTAGAGAACGAACATGGCATTAGAGTCCCCCAGCCTCTGGTCACCTTTCACCAACCAATCTAAGCATAACTGTGCTTTAGTTTGTTTCTGTGTACAGACATTTTATTAGTTGTAGTTGATTGATTCATAAATATTGAGCTCAAGGCCACAGGGCTATAACCTTTGCTGGAGTAAAGCTCATTTCATGCATGTGCATTGGAACCTCCACATCTGACCCCCTCCCACGCTGACCTCTCCCACACTGACCCCTCCCACACTGACCTCTCCCACACTGATCCCTCCCATGCTGACCCCTCCTACACTGACCCCTCCCACACTGACCCCTCCCACACTGACCTCTCCTACACTGACCCCTCCCACACTGACCCCTCCCACACTGACCCCTCCCACACTGATCTCTCCCACACTGACCTCTCCCACACTGACCTCCTCCCACACTGACTTCTCCCACAC
>NW_003852533.1:4113290-4120675 GCF_000181295.1 Otolemur garnettii | reverse complement strand
AGAGTTCGTGAATACCAGAACACTGCTTGTAGAGAACCTGGGGTAGAGAACGAACATGGCATTAGAGTCCCCCAGCCTCTGGTCACCTTTCACCAACCAATCTAAGCATAACTGTGCTTTAGTTTGTTTCTGTGTACAGACATTTTATTAGTTGTAGTTGATTGATTCATAAATATTGAGCTCAAGGCCACAGGGCTATAACCTTTGCTGGAGTAAAGCTCATTTCATGCATGTGCATTGGAACCTCCACATCTGACCCCCTCCCACGCTGACCTCTCCCACACTGACCCCTCCCACACTGACCTCTCCCACACTGATCCCTCCCATGCTGACCCCTCCTACACTGACCCCTCCCACACTGACCCCTCCCACACTGACCTCTCCTACACTGACCCCTCCCACACTGACCCCTCCCACACTGACCCCTCCCACACTGATCTCTCCCACACTGACCTCTCCCACACTGACCTCCTCCCACACTGACTTCTCCCACACTGACCTCCTCCCACACTGACCCCTCTCACGCTGACCTCTCCCACACTGACCCCTCCCATGCTGACCTCTCCCACACTGACCCCTCCCATGCTGACCTCTCCCACATTGACGCCTCCCACGCTGACCTCTCCCACACTGAACTCCTCTCACACTGACCTCCTCCCACACTGACCCCTCTCACGCTGACCTCTCCCACACTGACCCCTCTCACGCTGACCTCTCCCACACTGACCCCTCCCACGCTGACCTCTCCCACACTGAACTCCTCTCACACTGACCTCCTCCCACACTGACCCCTTCCATGCTTACCCCTCCCACACTGGCCTCTCCCACACTGACCTCCCCACCCACTGAACCCTCCCACACTGACCACCCATCACTGATCCCTCCTTTGCTGACCCCTCCTACACTGACCCCTCTCACAATGACTCTCCCCACACTGACCCCCTCCATACTGACCCCTCCTCACACTGACCCTTCCCACACTGACACCCCCCACAATGACCCCTTCCACCCCTCCCCTCACTACCTCTCCCACACTGACCCCTCCACACCCTGACCCCTCTCAAATGACCCTTCCCACACTGATGCCTCCTCACATTGACCCCTCCCACACTGACCCTCCTTGTGCTGACCACCTCCTAGGTTGACCTAATCCTCACAGACTGGACATGCACCACATGCACATATCAGCACAGCAGGCCTAGGTCCTTATCAGGTGGTTACAGCCCCTGGGCGGTCATCTTACAGAGGTGCAGTTGTGTTTTCTCCAGAAGGGACAACAGATTCCTATCCTCTGAAACACTGGACAGCACTTTAGAACATATTTGGGGCCCTTTAAATGGTGAAATCACAAACTTAGAGCACAGAAACTACAAAAAACACAGCACTAAGAGGCTACAAACAGGTCTCTGTGAGAGCTGAGAAGGCAGAGAGTAGCCTGCTTCATGTCAGCTGGGGCCATGGCATCCTGTGACTCAGACTCTCTACTGCCCTGTGCCTGTCCACAGGGGACTGTGATAGTGCCGTGAGTATTGGCTTGGGGTTACAAGTAAGTCTTAGAATGTGGGTGAATTTGCAAATATAGAATCTGCAAATAATGAAGAACGACTTCTATACATATATGAAATGTGTTTTAAATATACATTATCTATTAAATGTACATATAAATTATATATATGCCAACTATATTAAATACATTCACAATTTGCCATTATCACAGAAAAAACACAGGAAGAGCCTGAAGAGTGTTGAGAGGAAAACTTTGCTGCCCAGCAGGAAACCCAGTCGAGCAGTGAGGATGAGGTTCCAGGGGAGAAATGAGGTAGACTTTTTAAAGTCCCCCAAAATGGTATATTAGGGTTCTCCAGGGCTGCAGAACCAATAGGGTGTATACATATTTAAGATACGCATATCTACGTATGTAAATAGATTTATTGTGAGGAGCTGGCCCACACTGTGAGGCTAGCAAGTCCCAGATCACAGAGAGAGTTACAAACCGCTGTCAACCTGGTTCCAGTCAAAGGCCATCAGGCTGATACTCAGTGAGAGCTGATGTTGCTGTTCCAGTCCAAGGGCGGGAAAAAGCTGACAGCTCTTGCTCAAAGATGCCAGACAGAAAGCAATCATCTTTTACTTGGGGAGGGTCAGCCTTTACGCTCTGCTCAGATCTTCACCCGACGGGATAAAGCCCACCTGCTCTATGGAAGGCAATCTGCTTTGCTCAGTGTCTGCTGATTTAAATGTTAACCTCTTCCAGAAACATCTTCACAGACACCCAGAATAATGTTTAACCCCAAACCTGGGCACCTTGTGACCCAGCCAATTTGCCACATGGAATCAACCGTCACAACTGGGAACTGTTCCTGTCCCTCATTGGGAAAGACTCGCCCTTGGGTGTAGCTGAAGGCCTGGAGGCAGGAGCGTGCTGCCCCAGCTAGAGAGAGCAGGCTGGGCTACCACTCACGTCCTGAGGGCCAGCTGCTGTGTAGGGGACGCAGCTGCACTGGTCAGGAGAGGAGGGCAGGCCAGTGGAGGCCCCCTTTCCCATTCCCTTTCTTTCCTCATCCAAAAGTCTACTTCCTAACCCTGTTTTTACATTTTTACTGCATATGTACCTAGCCACGAATAACAAGTTATTTTTATACAGTAAAGTTTATCTCTGTGAAATCTACAGTATGTATTCTTCTGCAGTTTCTTAAAAACCTCAAAATTACAGTTCAGGGATTTATCCTTGTTGCCTATGTAGATGTGGTTGGTTCATTCTGAAGTTACAGTTTTACTAATCAGCATTAAGTGTTTTTCTTCTAGTCGTTGTGCTACTATTTCAAAACGCTGCAGTGACGACTCTCACACGTCATACCTTATGCGTGTGTGCAAAGAGCTCGGCATCTTGGGAGGGCACCGCTGAGTGTGGGCATTTTCACGTTCGGCAGGCGCTAGCAAATTGGCTTCCCGAAAAGGCTGTACAAACCACACGCCCAGCAACAGTGAATGCCGTTCTCTGTTGCTTCACACACTCTCTAAATTAGGAGGCGTTGGACTTCTTACTTTTTGCCAACTTGCTTGGTGTAAAATGTTATCTCATTTTTGTTTAATTTGTATTTTCCTAATTGCTAGGGAAGGTGAAAAGCTCTGTGTGGCTGTTTGGCCATTTGGTTTCCTTTTACTTACCTATTTTTGTCTTCCCCCTTTTCCTGGTTGATGTGTTTCCCTGTTCGTGTGTCGTATCTAAGCATGAAAAGTGCATCTGTACACAAGTATTCTCTTAACCGTGTCTCCTACATTTCTTCCCTAGTGTGTCTTTCAGTTTTGTTTACACAGACTTTGGCATCCAAAACATTTTAATTATTTTAATGGGGTACATTTATGTTTTATTTAAGAAATTCTTCTCTACTTTAAGGCCATAAAGATATTCCTATATATTGATACCCTCCATAGCGTCACCTCACAATTTTGAAGCTTTCATTTCATACTTACAACTTAAATTAGGCTGGAAGTCATTTTAATATTAAAGACTGTAGGAAATCTAAGGATAGTCGATTCTCTCAGCCTCATTTCTGAGACAGCTTTTTCTTTCCCTGCTCTTATGACCTGCATGGATCACCCTCTAAGTGTGTATGTCTGGTCTGGGGGGTTTCTATTCTGACCTAATAGTTATCCTCAAGCTAACAGCACACTGTTGTAAGCACTAAAGCTTTATAATACACCCTGATATTGGAGATGGCAAACTGTTCCCCTTATTTTTATATTTCAAAATCATCTTGATCACTCTTGGTCCTTTATTTTTCTCTGTGAATTTTAGGAATAGATTGGCAAGTTCAGTCAAAAACCTTGTGAAAATTAGAACAGCATTGAATTTATAGGTTAATTAGGGGAAAATGATCATTTTTATAACATTCACTCTTTCCATCTTTTAATGTTCTCTAGCTGTCTATGTTTGTGTCTTTTAACACATATTTACATTTTCTATTATGATACTGTACACATCTTGTTAAGTTTATCATGTTCCTTATTTTTCTCTGCCATTGTGAATGGGAGCTTTTCTTTAATTGCATTTTTAAATGGTTGCTTATTAGTTACAGCAAAGCTGTTCTCTTTATATATTGTTTTCTACCCGGAATCTATGATGAGCTGTCATTAGTTTAATTAACCTAATTGTGGTTGACTTTCAAACATATCATTGGCTGATAGTAACTGTGACGTTTCATTTTTTTCAGTTATTATTATGTTCTCTCTCTCCTTCTGGATTTCTGTCTGACAGTGAGTCTCTCGTCATGTTCCTGACTTTTCAAGTAATGCTTCTAATTTTCCCCTTCACTATGACATGTGCTTCAGGTTGTTGGTAGATTGGCAGGTATAAGACAGAAACATTTTTTTCAACTTCAAATTACTGCATGTTTCTTTCTTGCTTCCTTTTTTCCTTCCTTCTTTCTTATTTCTCTTTCTTTTTACCAAGTCTCTCCTCAACTCTCTCCTTCCCTTCCTTAATTTCTCTAGTAAAAAAGTAATGAATGTTAAGCGTTACGGAAAGTGTGCGTTCTCTGTTTACAGCTGTGCCTACCATCACATTTTTATTGTACTATATCGTCCTTGTGAAGTTTTCACATCAAGGGTTTTCTTGCTTCATAAAAGGAACTGGGGAGCTTCTCCGCTTTTTGGTCTCAAGGACTGTTGTATAAAATAAGAATTATCTGCTCCTTGGAGAGCTGGTTAAACCCGGACTGTTGTATAAAATAAGAATTATCTGCTCCTTGGAGGGCTGGTTAAACCCGTCCCTTTCTTTTGGCCTGATCTTTGTTTTGTAGATTATGGGCAATGATTTAATTTTTGTCACAAGTGTTTATCAGTAAACACTTTTTAAACTTAATATTTTAAACTTAATATTTCTTCTTGGGTCAATTTTAATACTTTATATTTGGCTCAGGATATTAGACGTGTAAATATACAGCCCCCTCACAAATTGGTGTTCAGAGTGTCAGATACTAAGTCCAGAGTGGGGCGGTCTGCAGAGTAGGCTGTGGACAGGCAGAGAGAAGTCTGCTTTTTCTTTCATTTTCATTTGTAAGCTTTCTTTTCCCTTCTCTTTCACCTTTATTTTCTAAAATCAGTATTACCTAGAAATTCTTCCTACCGCAATTATGCTGCTTTCCCAGAAACTCGGGAGCTGGCAGGCAGGAGCCGTCCCCACCCATACCCTGGCCCCTGCATGCCACTGTCCTTACTCACAGCTCCTGTGGGTTTTTCTGGGACAAAAAAAAAATACTCAAAACATAGTGTTTGAACTTCAATGGCCCCAGGAGGAGACTCCTGGTAACATAGCAGAGTCGGACAAGAATTCATTCCGACTCCAACCCTCACCCATATCAGGATGCATATTTAAGAATAATTGCCAAATACTTAAAAAAGAGCACACAACCTCATTCTTGTGGGTTTTGTATCCCTATATCAGACAAGTTTGGACAGATTCTACTAATGCTATTTCTAAGTGATGGTTCTCAAGAGATTTCCAGCAACTTGAGGGAGAAAGGAGATGGGGTGAGGGTGGAGATGAGGGAAGGGGTGAGATAAACCTGCTGGGCCCTGGGGGGCTGCCCAGGTGGCTACCGGAAGCTGCTGCACTCACCTTCTAGACCTTCTGAAACTCTGATCACGTTGGGAAAGTGAGGGGAGAACTGGGGAGGACACCCCTGCTTTCCTAAGCTAGCAACAGTGAGGACGAAAGGTGAAGTCGCGTGAGGTCAGTTTGGCTCTGCAACTCTGTGTGGCCAGCTGCTGTGTGGTCAGTGGCTGTGTGGTCTGCTGTGTGGTCAGCTACTGTGTGGTCTGCTGTGTGGCCAGCTGCTGTGTGGGCAGCTGCTGTGTGGGCAGCTGCTGTGTGGCCAGCTATTGTGTGGCCAGCTGCTGTGTGATCAGCTGCTGTGTGGTCAGCTACTGTGTGGCCAGCTGCTGTGTGGGCAGCTGCTGTGTGGTAGCTGCTGTGTGGCCAGCTGTTGTCTCATTAGCTGTTGTGTGGCCAGCCGCTTTGTGGTCAGTGTTGAGGTGTGTGGCCAGCTGCTGTGTGGTAGCTGCTGTGTGGCCAGCTGTTGTCTCATTAGCTGTTGTGTGGTCAGCTGCTGTGTGGCCAGCTGTTGTGTGGTAGCTGCTATGAGGCTGAGTGCTATGTGATCAGTTGCTGTGTGGTAGCTGCTGTGTGGCCAGCTGTTGTCTCATTAGCTGCTGTGTGGTCAGCTGCTGTGTGGTCAGTGTTGAGGTGTGTGGCCAGCTGTTGTGTGGCCAGCTGCTGTGTGGTAGCTGCTGTGTGGTAGCTGCTGTGTGGTCAGCTGCTGTGTGGTCTGTTGTATGGCCAGTTGTTGTGTGGTAGCTGCTGTGTGGCCAGTTGTTGTGTGGTAGCTGCTGTGTGGTCAGCTGCTGTGTGGTAGCTGCTGTGTGGTCAGCTGCTTTGTGGTCAGTGTTGAGGTGCCCAGAGGTGAGCAAGGCCCACCTGCCAGCTGAACTGTGGGAGGACCTCAGCTCTGGGGGTCAACCATGCAGACCCAAGACTGTGTGTTTTGGGTGTTTAGTGTAAAGTCTGAGGCTGGAAATGCAGCGGGTCTCAGACGTTGATTCCAAAGCATCTCACAGGGAACACAGACGACTTGGAGGCAAAAGAAGTGGCCACAGGGGCCAGAGCAGGTTTGAGCAGCGTGATCTGGAGGAAGCTCTCAGGGAGTACCTGTGACAGGACGTCACAGCTGCCTCTGGTGAAGGAAGAACCATAAGGGCCCAGCCCAGAGCACAGGAGTAGGTGGTAAGGTTTCCCCTCAAAGAGCACACTGAAGGTGGAGCCAGCTGCATGGCCGGTGAACACGTCACGTGGGCAGCCACGGAGGCTCTGTCTGAAATGCTAAGCTATAGGACAGAGGCCTCATTGTGGGCACAGTGCTGTGGGACGTTCTGCAGGGAGGTCGTGGTTAGCCCAAGTGATGCTGGCAGGTGAGGATGTGGAAGAGGCCTGAGAAGAGCAGGTGCAAGGATGCAGAGTGTGGGGCGACAGGGCATGTGGGGATGGGGCATGAGGACAGGGAGTGCAGGGACGGGGCCAAGGGGATAGGGCGTGGGGGGAGCAGGGGTGCAGTGACAGGGCACACGGGGTCAGAAGGTGCATGGACAGGGCATGCAGGGTCAGGAGGTGCAGGGTCAGGGCACGCGGGGTCAGGAGGTGCAGGGTCAGGAGGTGCATGGACAGGGCACGCGGGGTCAGGAGGTGCATGGACAGGGCACGCGGGGTCAGGAGGTGCATGGGCAGGGCACGTGGGGTCAGGAGGGTTAGTGCATGTTTTGGGGTTTTTTTTTTTGAGACGAGATCTCCCTCTGTTTTTTTTTTTGAGACGAGATCTCCCTCTGTTGCC
>NW_003852533.1:4101502-4113270 GCF_000181295.1 Otolemur garnettii | reverse complement strand
CAGGGCACGCGGGGTCAGGAGGTGCAGGGACAGGGCACGCGGGGTCAGGAGGTGCAGGGGCAGGGCATGTGGGGGTGCAGCGTCAGGACACGCAGGGTCAGGACATGCATGGACAGGGCAGGCAGGGTCAGGAGGTGCAGGGGCAGGGCACGCGGGGTCAGGAGGTGCAGGGGCAGGGCACGTGGGGTCAGGAGGGTTAGTGCATGTTTTGGGGTTTTTTTTTTTGAGACGAGATCTCCCTCTGTTGCCTGGTCTAGAGCACAGTGGTGTCACAACTCACAGCAACCTCAAACTCCTAGGCTGAAATGATCCTCCTGCCTCAGTCTCCTGAGTTGCTAAGACTACAGGTGCCCACTACAACACCCAGTTATTTTTCTATTTTTTTGTAGAGACAGTGTCTGGCTCTTGCTAAGGCTGGTCTCAAACTCCTGCACTCAAAGGATCCTCCCACTGTGGCCTCCCAAAGTACTAGGACTATAGGCAGGAGCCCCTTGGCGTGGCTGCGTGGTGCATCCAAAGAGAATGACTACCTGGAGGATTGTAGTAGTGACACAATTTGCTGACACTATGTTAACAATATGACATAATAATGAGGAGCTGAATGTGGTGGCATACTCCTATAGTCCTGGCCACTCTGGAGGCACAGTGGGAGGATCCCTTGAATGCAGGAGTTTGAGACCATCCTTAGCACACTGTGAATTGCCACTGCAGTCCAGGCTGGACAAAGTAGTGAGACTCCTGTCTGTAAAAAATAAACAAAATACGTGCCTCTTCCTTCTAAACTCCCATGAGAGACCTTCCTTCCAGCTTTGGGGAAGCCTACCTTTACACACAGGATTTGATTCCACTCCCGGGTCTATGCCTCTTCCAAACATGTCCCTCCAAATCCATGTTATTCAGCCTCTAGTAATACCCAAGGCAAGAGTGAACTGGGCAAGGTTGTGGGAAGCTATGGTTGCAGCAGGACGCTCTGCAGTGGCCGCTCAGAGTAGCCCAGAGTGGACATGGGCGTTCTAAATTCAGCTTCCTGTCTAGTCTCCCTTGTAGGGTGGTGAGTTGCAGAGGTGAGTTGCAGACCCCTGTCCAGCAAGTCTTTCCCTTGTCTAACAATGACCTACTAGAACACACACAGTAGTTCTAGTAGTTAATTGAAACAGTAACAGTTCTCAAAGATAACATCATCTAAATCTGTGAGATAGAAACGTTTTTAGGCAGAGTACAATTAGCTCTTTCCCTCCATCGTATCCTTAACCTTTGTCATGGAAGACACCCTCTTGGAAATGTTGTAACATGAAGCAAGTCGTGGCAGATTGGAGCTGATTAAAGTTTCAGGTCGGAGGTTCTCTTGCTCCCAACGTACTGGTCTGGGGAGGTAAGTGAGGGAGCTTTCTGCAGAGGGCACAGGCTAATTCAGTTACAGTATCTTTCTCCTCTACTAGATCTGGGGCTCATTGAAAAATTCTAAGTTTTTCAACCAGGTAGTTAGTCAAGTTGAACTAATCAGCGTGAACGCCCTGATCACATACGTGATTCATCACTCACAAGTTCCGAGCAGACTTTACTTGTATATATTACTAAACAGAAATGGGTTTGGAGTCTTTATTTGGGGATAGGCTCTTGTTTTTCCAGAAATTTCCAATTAAGATGAAAATATAGTCGGAGAAGGAAAGTGAATTAGCCCCAAAGCATACATTAAAATAGAATTGGAAAAACAAAACCAAACACAAATTAGTTTTCGTATTGACCAGCAGAGGGCAGAAGCCCAGTGGGAGAGTGACCAGGACGTGTGTTCTGATGCTCGGGCTGGGTTTCCTGGCACCTGCCCCGAGGTAGTGGGGAGGGCAAAGGAGGTCCAGAGGGGCTAGAGAAAGACCAGGTCACAAGGAGGGGCCCCAGTTCTGATTTGAGGACAATTAAGGTCCTAGTACACGGTAGGGGGGTGGGGTATGGGGAGATCTGAGAAAGGGAAGGAGGGAGGGGTTGGGGAGACAAGGGGTGTGATACATGTTTTGGGGGCGGCACACAATTATAAGAGGGTCCTTATCTAACAAAAGCAATCAATGTAACCTGGTTCTATATACCCTCAATGAATCTCCAACAATTAAAAAAAAAAAAGAAATTCTGTTTACTGGGTGGTGCCTATGGCTCAGTGAGTAGGGCGCTGGCCCCATATACCAAGGGTGGTGGGTTCAAGCCCAACCTTGGCCAAACTGCAACAAAAAAATTAGCCAGGCATTGTGGTGGGTGCCTATAGCCCCAGCTACTGGGGAGGCTGAGGGAGGAGGATCACTTGAGCCCAGAAGTTGGAGGTTGCTGTGAGCTAGGCTCACACCACAGCACTCTAGCCTGGATGACAGAGCAAGACTTTGTCTCAAAAAGAGAGAGTGAGATTCAGCTTTGGACTTGTTACATCTGAGATCCCTGAGATATACCCTCAAGGAGATGATCCAGAGTGGAGCTCAGAAAGGAGGGTGAGCTGAGAGACAGCCCCTGTGTGTCACCACATTACAAACTTGTCTGCAGCCGCCAGTGGGGTGAAGTTCCAGGGGCAGGAGGAGAGAGGGACAGGATGTGTCCCCACTGCGCCCCGAGAGGCTGCAACAAGGGCAGGGACAGCAGACACTTGACATTAGGGCTTTCATGGGCTTGTGGGGGAAAAAGCCCTCTGAGGAATTATTCTGGCTGGTGCCCGGCAGGCTTCCTCCCCCTCAGGTAAGTCTGTGCAGCATTAGTTTCCTTACTGACCCGGTAACCAGTCACCATAAACACAGCGGCTTAGAGCAAGGCAAGTTTATTCTCCTGAGCCTCTGGAGGTCAGAAGCCCAAATAGGACGCACTGCTCTAAAATCAAGGCATCGGCAGGGCTGCGTGCCGCCCGCTTCTGTGCATCTTCTGGCGTCCAGAGGCTGCCCACAGGTCCTGATGACCCAACCCTTCTGGAGCTGCATCCCTCTGATACTGGCTCCCCCAACTCTCTCTCCCATTTTCACGAGATTCCTTTGCTCCCTCTCCTCCTCCACAACAGTCGCCCTCGAGGTCCCGGAGCAGCAGACTTCATTCTGTCTGCAGCAGGACTCCCCTCTTGCCACGTTCCGTAAATACATTCACAGGTTCTGTAGATGAAGACGCGCACGTCTTTGGGGGTCGTTACTCCACCTGCCGTGCTTTTCTGGCATTTGCTCATTCCTTTTTAGAAAAGTGTAAGTACATACTGCTCAAGCTTAGCATAAAGTCTTTCCTCATAGTCCAAAAGAGCCGCCCTTGCCCAAACGGGAGCTTTGTTACATCTCAGTGTGTTTGTGCACATGTACGTGTCTGCCAGCTGCACGCTCGCTGGGATGAGGGAGAGAGACAGCTAGCAGGTGTGTCGGGGTAGGGCCTGCTGACACTTCCCATGTCAGTTAGAAGCTGTTTGAATAGCGATGGAGCTGCATGTGCCACAGGTGGGTCGGCTGGTCCTTATCGTCTGGAATAGCTCTTGGTGAAACATAATGTCACTTTTCTATTAGAATGGCTACAAAAATCCCAAACCAAACCAAGCACCAGAACTGAGTGCTGAGGAGAATTAGAGCAGCTAGAACTGTCCTGCTTTAGGGATTTACCCAAGAGAAAGGGAAGCACACGTTCACACAAACACTGTGTGAATGTTCACAGTACCTTTATTTGTAATCACAAAACACTGGAAACGACCCCAGTATCTCCTAACTGCGGAATACGTGAACAAGCCCTCATGTCCTTACGTGATGGAACACTGCCCAGGAGTAAGACCAGCTGAGAGGTGGATTCCAGCACACAGATGAGTTTCTAGGGCCCTAAACCCAACCCAAACTCAGAAGGCTGCATAGTGGATGCCATGCTGTGACTTTCTGCAAAAGACCAAATTATAGGAACACACACAGATCAGTGGCTCCAGTGACGGGGATGGGGGTGGGGTGGGTGATAACTGCACAGTGATGTGGAGGCTTTTGGGGGTGCCGCCTTTGGGGGGGTATCTTGTATTGTGATTGCCATGATGCTCACATGACTAGAGGTTTTTGTCAAAACTCACAGAACTGCATGCTAGAAAGGGCAAATCTTTATGTAAATTATATAGATTCTTTAAAAACCCAAATGTGTAAATTCTACAGGTCTTTTTATTGTGAGAAAGTTCTCATCCGAGGCCTACATTTTTATGAGGTACTAATTATATTATCTTAATAGACAGGTAAGTGAACCTGTGTCCTAGTTAACAGGCTGAAGGCCCTTTACAAGGGATCTCTCAGCAGCAGCCCTTTGAGACGTGTCATAGGAGCCATCAGAGCACCAGTGCCAGAGAGCCCCGGCCAGCTGTGTGGTGTTACGCCTTCTGGGACCTGCCTGCCCCCTGTACATTGGAAAGAGGCCTGATTAGACCTACCTCATGGGGGCAAGAATGTGCAGAAAGAGCGTGTCAGAATTAAAAGCTCCCTTTTACCATAAAGTGTTCCTTGTTTTCTAGTCCTAACAGCTTGCTGTTCTGCTGAGTGGCAAGGTGGGTGCTAGGTGTGCGGTGATATGTGATCGTCACAGCAATTGCTTGTGTGGACATCAGCATGACAGAAACTCTAATTTACAGGGAGAGAAATTGACGTTTTCAGAGGTTACAGAGATGTGCCCAAAGTTTCCCAGCTGAGACAAGGTAAAGCAGGGACAGGCCTGGTGCTGTTGGCCCCCCAGCCGTGACCAGTTCACCTGCACTCTGCCTCTCACAGGGATGTCTCCCATGATCAGGGGACATGTCCACGTTGGACTGTAATTCACACGTATGGAGAGTCGTGTTGCAGACGCACATGTGATATCGTACAGACTCAGCACACCTGACGGGGCCAGGCATCTACTAACCTGAAGTTTTGTTCAATACAGATATTAAAAAGACAGAAAGGGCAGAGTGAATGAAATTAATAACATTTTTATGACTTGGCTAATAATAAATATTGCTCAGGACAAATAAGAGCTTATTTTCACAATAATGTTTGGCATAAGAAAGGATGAAGTCTTACTTTGATATCTAACTTTCCTTGAGTGAATTAATGTACTTTCTTGAATTAAATGCTTTTTCATTTTGAATACTCTTTTAAAGAAGCATTTGAGGCTATAAATTTAGGTCTGAGAACGACTTTAGCTGTACTTGATACATTGTAACTGCTAGTGCTTTGTGATTGTTTAGTCTCAAAATTTTGTAATTTTTATAATCATTTCTTCTTTAACTCATGAATTGTTCAGAGGTGCATTTAATCAAAATGTGAATCAAATATTTCTCCTTTTCTATAGTTACTGTTGGTGTCCAATTAACAGATAATATGATTTAAAGAATGTAATCTTAGTAAAAGATATCAAAATTTCAAAACATTTTGAGCTGTTCTTTGTGACATGGTATCTGGTTAGTGTTGATAAGTGTTTTATGTGTGCTTGAGTGGAAAGTGTGTTTTCCACCTATTCAGAGTTTTATATACCTGCAATCAGTATATTTAATCCATGATTTGTGGTCTGCACCAAAAATGCAACGTTAAGCTTATTCAAGGGGAGTAAATTAACTGTATGCAAATTCTGGAAAATGGGGTGTTGTTACTGAAATTCTGGAAAATGTGGCATTGTTACTGAAAGTTCGGCACTCGTCCCGCACAGCCACTTCAGAGAAGCAGTTTGAGGAGAAGGGAAGAAAAGTTCATTACTTTGCTAGAAAATGGAGGAAAATGGCAGACAGTGGTCTCAAATCCCAATTCCTCCCTCTCCGCAGAAGCCCAGAGCTTTTAAAGGCTCTGGTCCTGGAATCCTATCTTGGGTCATGACGATCTGGCAGCCTCTGCCCAGATTCCTTCCATCTCTGACTAAAATAGCCTCATAGCCCCTACTTGGATCACCCCCATCTCCAGCTAAGAAGACCTTGTAGCCTCCATCCAGACAATTCCCTTGAGCTCTCCCCTGTGGCACAGAGATGTCCCCTGCCCCTCCCACCACTGACCTAAGGCAGGGTTGCAGGTGTCTCCAAAAATTAAGGAGACAGAAAATACTTTTGCCAGTTTTTTTCAGCCCATTCCCTCCATAATGGTGCCTTTTCTGTGGACTGTAGAGTGATGGTCAGGCTTCTGTCTGTGTGGGTGATGGTCCCTCCCTCCCTGCTGGGGGCTGTGTGAGGTTTGGCTGGCGTGTGAGGTTGGTCCTGGTCTCTCCCCTCTCCTTCCTCAGCTTTGCACCTGCCGCTCCTTCTGGGCCTCCTGTCTCAGTGTAGGGCACCAGCACCCACCTGCCTAGAACCAGGGGTTATCCTGGACTTCTGTCCCCTTTCCCATGCCCATTGTTTTTATTTATTTACTTATTTTTGAGACAGAGCCTCACTCTGTCACCCTGGGTAGAGTGCCCTGGTGTCATAAAGGTCACAGCAACCTCAGTCTCCTGGGCTCAAGTGATTCTCCTGCCTCAGCCTCCCAGGTAGCTGGGACTTCAGGCACCCACTACAATGCCCAGCTAGTTTTTCTATTTTTAGTAGAGATAGGGTCTTGCTCTTGCCCACACTGGTCTCAAAGTCATGAGCTCAAGTAATCCACCTGCCTCAGCCTCCTAGACCTGGGATTACAGGTATGAGCCACCACAGCTGGCCCACACCCTCATTCTTTTTTTTTTTTTTTTTTGAGACAGAGCCTCAAGCTGTCCCCTTGGGTAGAGTGCCATGACATCACAGCTCACAGCAACCTCCAACTCCTGGGCTCAAGTGAGTCTCCTGCCTCCGCCTCCCAAGTAGCTGGGACCACAGGTGCCTGTCACAATGCCCAGCTATTTTTTGGTTGCAGCCATCATTGTTGTTTGGTAGGCCTGGGCTAGATTCGAACCTGCCAGCTCAGGTGTATGTGGCTGGTGCCTTAGTCGCTTGAGCCACAGGTACCGGAGCCTTACACCCCCATTCTTAAAGAACCAAGACTCATCAACTCTCTCTCCCAAATACCACCCAAGTTGGCCCATGTTCTGTCCTCTCTTTGTCCTGCTCAGGCCCCTTGACCTACTTGGGTCACTGCTCAGTGAGCCTCATGTCTTTCTTGCCCCCTACTAAATTCTTTCTGTTGTAGCCAGTGATTTTTCTTTTTCTTTCTTTCTTTTCTTTTTTGAGACAAAGTCTCACTTTGTTGCCCTTGGTAGAGTGCTGTGTTGTCATAGCTCACAGCAACCTTAAATTCTTGGGCTCAAGTGATTCTCTTGCCTCAGCCCCCTGAGTAGCTGAGACTACAGGCATCTGCCACAGTGCCTGGCTATTTTTAGAGACAGTGTCTCACTCTTGCTCAGGCTGGTCTCAAACCTGTGAGCTCAGGCAGTCCACCCACCTTGGCCTCCCAGAGTGTTGGGATTACAGGCATGAGCCACTTCACCCGGCTGCAGTGATTTTTCTAATATAGAAATCTGATATTATTTTTCTCTGTTCAGCTCATTCAGTGGACTCCTACAGGCCATAGAATAAATTTCAAACTGCTTAACTTTGCTTATATCCTCTCTTTTAAAACAATTTCCTGTATTATCTTCTATAATCATTTCCCTCTCCCTAAAACAACCTACAGTCTGGCCATCTCGCAGGTCCTAACATGTACTGTGTGCTGTTTCCCTTTGAAACATAATATATAGGGCTTTGAGATTAACTATATTTCTTGAGTTTATGTATTTTATCTCTAAAAGAGCAGGATGATGAAAAAAGATTATACACACATGTATGTACACACATACACATACTCGCATATGTATAAACACACATATATGCATATATACACATATACGTAGGATCATACATAATTTGGATAAATGTCTGGTAAAATGTGCATGTGTGTATAAATATATGATAGAAATGAGCACAGATATCCAATGACAGCAGATTAACCATACATTGATTTCCTCACCTTCCCTAGACCCCATCAGGATCACAGTAAAGGCACGTAAAAATACAGATTGATGAGGACAAAAGGAACAGGACAGGATCAATTGCAGATAAGAAGTTTTTGTACATTTCTGTGGCACAGACCAGAGCAGAGGAAGGGGTCTCCTTGACTGCACACAGACGGAGGTGAAGAAGAAAGAACTCAGATTTTCCCAGAGGAACTCCGGGAAGGCTTACAAATCTGGAATTCCAGATACAGTAGTGGGTGGGATATGGCCTAGGTCTAAGAGCAAGGAGAGTATACAGCCCAGTTGACCTCCACCCATTTCCTTGGACATAAAATGTTATTGGCCTGGTGTCTGTCCTAAGCCTAAGTTGAGAGCTGACTTTCCAGGAGACCTGGAGATTCTCGAGACCTCTCTGTACCTGTGGTATGAAGAATTGGAAAATGTCCTGGAGAACAGAACAAAAAAATAAAGACAGAAAAATATATAAAAGAAAATCTATGCTGTGTAGAGGGTTAAACTGTCAGGGTCAACATCTGATTAACAGGGTATCCAAAAAAATAGAATAGAGGCAACAAAGGTGAAGAAATTCTCAAAGAAACGATGTAAGAAACTTCCCATGACTGGAGTCTGTCCAAACATCGAGTTCCCAGAGCAAACCGTCTGAAGTGGAGGCCCCTCTACCCAGTGCTCCACGCCTTCATCCCTGCTGAATCATTCTCCTTGGAACATACAACCCTCTGCTCCGTAACTGTGCATTTTACTCTGTTATTGGAGTGTGAGCTCCTTGCTGGCAAGGGTTTTCTTCAGTTTTGTTCACTGTGGTATCCTTGGTGCCCCATTCGAGCTGTGCACCCAGTGGGAGTGCGATGATTATCTGTTGAATGAATAAGTGAGTGATGTGAGACAACTAAATCCTCATCGCCATGGAAAGATGTCCACGGATAACGCCTCCGATTAATCAGTAAGAAGACACTTGTCAGGCTGGGCGTGGTGGCTCACACTTGTAATGCCAGCACTCTGGGAGGCGGGTGGGTGGCCTAACCTCACAGGTTTGAGACCAGCCTGGGCAAGAGTGAGACCCAGTCTCTAAAAATAGCCGGGTGTGGTAGCAGGCACCTATAGACCCAGCTACTTGGGAGGCTGAGGCAAGAGAATCACTTAAGCCCAAGAGTATGAGGTTGTTGTGAGCTGTGATGCCACGGCACTCTTCTCAGGGTGACAAAGTGAGACTATGTCTCAAAAAAAAAGGCAGAAGATATATTGTTGTGGAGCGAGGAAAAGGACCACATGGCCAATTTAAAAGTGTCTGACTGGAGTCTTTATCAGCCAGCCAGTGACTGTCTCTACAGTCTCATAAAAGGGCCTAAAGAACAGCCCCAAAACTAAACATTTTCAAGGTGTATATAGGGTGGACTAAGTGAGCTGATGCATGTCAGCAGGCAGCTAGTTCTAACCAGTCAGTTAACAGAAGCTGATATGGCAGTTAGCGGTTAGGCAGCTACAAGTTTCAAAAAAATAAGTTTATCAGGAGGTCGCAGTAACCGACCTTCACAGAAGCAGACTTTGTGTTTGAGGTTAGCAGATAGTAAACAACTTTTTCACAGTACAAGCTCAGTAACTTCTTATGCCGTCTCCCGCCCTCGGTCTAAGGGGGCAGTGCCACCCTGTTCAGGGCCGTGATAGGAACCAGTCTCCTCATCCTTCCCTCCGTCTCCCGCCGCTGGTCTAAGGGGGTGGTGCAGGGCCACGGGGCCATTTCAATATGCCTAACACTTAGAATATGACAGCACCCACCTGAAGGGACAGCTGAAAGAGTTAAAAGCAGTTAACTGAGGAAGGGGGTGGGGGTGGCAAGTCACGGCTGGTTTTCGTTATAGGTTTTTATGTACTGTGTACTTTTTCCACTATGTGCTTGCATTGTTGATTTTAAGAGTGCACATGTCTTAGAAAACATTTTGTATTTATTGACTGTAAACGTGTCTTATGAACACTAATAATGGCTCACATTTGCTGAGCACTTTCCATGCACCAGGCATCACGGTGAGCCTTATGCCGATTATGGAGCCATAGATCACATATATATTGTCAGCTTGCATGGAATAAAAATATCTGGATTTAAGCTAAAATTAGAAAAACTGGTTCCCAAAATATAAATATTTAGTAGCATCAATGCAATTGAATTAGCTGTGCTTATCGGGCCTAATGACAGCTGTGAATTGGACACGCCTATTTGTGTCCTTAAAATGCAAGATAAACATCATATAATAATTTTCAAATAAAGTTTTCATTTGCTAAGACATTTCTGTAGAACTCAGAAGCTCTTGTCAACAGGACGTGCTTTAAGATGAGCTGTAGAGAGAGAAGGGCCTTGTGTCTAAGCTCTTCTGGAAACACCTGTGAGTAGCATCTGTGTAGCCCCCTCCTTCTCTCTGCTTCTCTCCTTCAGCCCGTTCACCCAGAATGTAACCTTTGTTGCAGGAAACTCACGAGGTTTTCATGATGCCAAGTGGCCTCTGCACTTCACCCTGGCTGCGCGAGGTTTTCTGCTGCAACACTGCCGTCCGCCCGTGGCTCGGGACACCCCAGGCCCCACGGTGGCGGGACTCAACATTGGAGTTTGTTTTAGATAATCCCATTAGCACAGATATTTTTCTGTTTGGATACGGCTAGTGTTTAAAGCGCACTGAGGATGTGTGGGGACACACTTTTTCTTTCTTGTGTGGCTAATCTCCTCATCTGTCCAGCTTCAGTTACAAGTGTCCGCTCTGGAGAGGCCTTTCCCGTGGTTACACCTGGCAGCTTCTGGCCATCCTGAGGCGCTCACATCACACTCTGTTATCACTGCCCCTGGTTCTCACTTTGTCCTGCTGGGCTGTGTCATGGTGGCCAGTGCATGGCGTGGAGCCTGCTGCTTGGCCGGTGCTCCCTGCACATTTGTCCAGTGAATGAATGAATGAATGAATGCGAGCCACCGCTGCCCTGGACGGTCCTGACTTAGTTTGCACTGAGTGATCACACGTGGAAAATGACAACCTAACAACCCCACAGCTGTGCTTAACAATCTCTGAGCCAACGGCTGAGTTAAAAAACATTGGCCTAAACCCAGAAGTGAAGGGAAAAGAGATAGAAGGCTGTGCCTATTTCCTGCGTTCCATAGGAAATGAGTATTTCCTAAGCTCTTTTCCTCCAGCAATTTCCTAAGTAAATTGAGAATGCACCATATAACTTTATGGCCCCACGAAAGAGGAGAGTAAAATGCTCTCGGAACGCTCTGTGCCACATGCTCTAACCTCGCCTCATATTTACGGCTTGACAAATAGGTAAGGGAAAGTCGCTTTCCTCTGCTCTTTCTTCAGAGCCTTTGAGTCATAGTTAACAAAGACCACATTCAGAACTTAACTTGGTTTAGTTATGAGACCAGATTCTGGATCATGCGAAGCAAAAATGTTGTCAGTGCAGCGCCCTCCCCAGGTGGGCGTGGGTACTGCCCAGGCGTCTCCCTTGGACCAGAGCTATACGCCTGGCGTGGCCTGACAAATGGCAGGAATAAAAACTGCAAAGGTGGTTTTAACATTTTAATCTGAGTCGAGTCGAAGGACGATTGTCTAAGGAGGTGTGGTTGTTGGGGATTATTGGGAAATCAGACAAGATTTCATAATTTAAGTTATGTGTCAGGCTAAGGAATAAGAAATTAAAGAGAAAAAGAATTCCTTCAAACACCTTTACATACCAATGAGGAGGGGAAGAAATAGAGAATCATCCCAGTTTGGCAGTTTATGCGTTCTGTGTGTGAAGGCAGAGTTTTCAGTTTATAAAACTCTGAGGGGGCTCGGCGCCTATAGCTCAACCGGCTAAGGCGCCAGCCACGTACACCTAAGGTGGCGGGT
>NW_003852533.1:4096897-4099952 GCF_000181295.1 Otolemur garnettii | reverse complement strand
GCCGAGCCCAAAGTCTCACCTTTATGAATTAGTTCCTTTAGGTTTAAGCTCTGTGCATATCTTACTATCACAGAATCCTTGAATTTTAAACCTAGAAAGGGTGTTCAAGAGCTGTTCCAACCAGCATCGTCAGCCTACAGACAGGAGATGGGAACGTGGGGCTCTGTCCGCGGCCTCGCCCTCTGAGAGCTGCAGGGCTGTGGCCACAACGTGACTCCACCAGCCAGTTCTGTCTCCTACTGTGTGCAGGTATTTACATTCTTCAGTTTGTGGCATACAGTTTCTTGGTGGAAGTGAGAAGAGCCCAGCTTTAACAACTGTCAAGAAGAGAACACTCTTCACTGCTCCTGTAGCTGGAAACCTCCAGGCACAGCAGGGTCCACATGGGGCCTCGGCACAGGGTAGAGCTCCAGACTGAGTCTCTGCTGCCTGTGCTGGATTCATTCCTAGGTAAGCTGGTCGCTGTGAGGCCCCCTGCCGGCCTCCTCGCCCTGTTGCCCTCCAAGGCTGAAGCCGCAGGGCTGCACTGCAGCTCTGAGTCTGCCAGTGAGAAGAAAAGAGCTGAGTTAAAGCCCATGGGTTGCCTGGGGTCTGGGCCTACTCAGAGTCAACCGGAGGTTTGCAATCTGCCAAATGGCCTGACCCACGTCACGTGTCCTCCCTGCCACCAGGGAGAGAACGTCAGCGCCAGGTGGATCTCACAGCTGGGAGTGGGAGAAATAAATTTCCTAAAAGAAGGAAAAGTTCTGTTACCAGAGGTGAGATGAGTAGCTGCAGAACAGTCCAAAGCCACCAGTCTCTGCTTCGAGGACACAGGGTCTGAGACGCGGCGTGGGTGTTTGTCTGTGGGGCAGCTGCCGTCAATTCACTTGCTTTTCACAATGAACATGCTGGTGGCAAGTCCAGCACGCAGACAGAGCAAAGGTTACCGGACGTGTTCAAGGAGTGAAATGCTGCATTGGGGAGGGAGAGGGAATTCTGAGTGAAGGCACAGCGTGCTGGAGGACAGGAGGGACCCATGAAAGGTCCCGTGAGAGGCTGCCCCCAGGAGTCTGTGTCCTCCATCCAGGGGAAACTGGCCGTGGTCCATCCGTCCATCTGTCTGTCCGTTCATGCATTCAGGAGGGGCTGTTGGGTCAGCCACTGTGCCAGATGCCAGGAGTGCAGAGGTGGCAGGACAGACCAGCACCTGAGATCACCGGGCATCACAGCTGGGCAGGACAACTAGTGCTTGCTGTGCAGGGTGTCTCTAGAGAACATTCCCTAGGGCTGTGGACCCGGCTCCCAGGCTGTAGCCTGTTAGGGACGGGGCTGCACGGCAGGAGGTGAGTGGTGGCAGCAAAGCTCCATCCTAGGTGTCAGCTGCTCCCACTGCTGGCCTCACGCTGAGCTCCGCCTCCCGTAGGATCAGCAGTGGCCTTAGATCCTCACCGAGTGTGAACCCCCCCCCCCCCGCAGACGGCGCTTGAGTGGGATCAGGGCTGTGGCTCCTTGTGAGAATCTGATGCCTGATGACCTGAGGGGCTGAGGTGGGGATGCCGGTGTGGGGAGCGGCTGCAAACACAGACAATCAGCAGCAGAGAGGTATCAGCAACAGAGGTCTGACTGCACGGGGACCACAGCAAGCCAAGTTGCAGACTCACCCCCGCCTTGTGATCAGTCTCATGTTGTTACAGCAAAGAGATTTGCTATGAGAAGAAGAGCTGAAATGATGTGAGGCTATGTAGCACCACAGTTCATGATGGGGCTTGAACTGTGGTCATAGTGACGCAGATAAAGGGGGAAGTTGGACACATTCGAGAGGAATCTGAAGATCTTAGGTTTTTGGGATTTTTTTTTTTTTTTGCAGTTTTGGCCAGGGCCAATCTTGAACCCGCTACCCCTGGTTTGTGGGGCCGGTGCCCTACTTCTTGAGTCACAGGCGCCACCCTGAAGAAATTAGGTTTTAAAGATGACTTCTGCAATGGCTGGACAGGCTGTACAATGTATCTTGTGGGTTTGGGTAAGTTTCATATTTTCATTAGCTGGTGGAATGGTACATTTTATTTTTCATGATAGTTTAAGTTGGCTGGGGATTAGGCTGAATGTAATTGTTTAATGGCTAAACGCACCCTATTGTGATAAATAATGACCATATATCAACCTACCTGGTGCCCGATTTAAAAGGCTCTCCCCAATTCCTGGCCCCGTCAGCTCATCTCTGCGCTTTGATTCTGGCTCAAGCTTCTCTGGGCTGGGTGCATGTCACGCACTGCTCATTTTTAGCACAGGAGCAGCCTGCCTGGCCAAAGATGTGATGGAGGAGGAAGGTGGGGTCTGGCTCTGACAGTCATCAGGGAGAGTCGGGAACGGGAGCCGTCTGTCTCCCGGTTCGTTCTATGCTCCTTTTCTCTCTTACTCTTCCACCGAGTCTTCAGTTACTCCTCACCCAGGGCACCACCTCTCATCCTTAGTTTGTGTCTGATAACTTTGGCATCACCGAGATAGAGCAGTTCAAGTTGAACGGAAAAGGATCTGGAAGAAGGGGACAACAGGTGCCCAGGGCATCGCCAAGTAGCTGCAGGAGCACCTGTTGCTCAGCTCCTCACGGGGCTCCTGCGGGGGCTGGATCTACAGGGTCTGGAGGCTGTGGGGGGGGGGGATACAGGACGGAGACCCGGGAAGTCCTGTCTGCTGCACTGTAGTGCTCCAGCCAAGGCCACAGTCAGGAGGTTGGAGCAAGCACAGCTCCCAGGGTGACCTGATGGTGGAAAGCAAAGCTGTGGTGGTAATGGAGACCATTTGCATTTTGCTCAGTTTTCAATGAACCAAATCCACTGAGAGCAAAGGCGGTACAGACCATCTGGGAAAAAGGCATGTGGACATGTATTAACGATTCCCACGCATGGGATGTACGACCAAAATGGTGCTTGAAATGCTAGGGCATTTCTGACAGCAATCTGTGCACACCTCTGTGTGCATGCACTTCTGACCACGATTTGGGACGGGAATACCTCTGTGTGCACTTCTGACCACGATCTGGGATGGGAATACCTCTGTGTGCACTTCTGACCAC
>NW_003852533.1:4081367-4095624 GCF_000181295.1 Otolemur garnettii | reverse complement strand
TTCTGACCACGATCTGGGAATACCTCTGTGTGTGCACTTCTGACCACGATCTGGGAATACCTCTGTGTGCACTTCTGACCATGATCTGGGATGGGAATACCTGTGTGTACACTTCTGACCATGACCTGGGATGGGAATACCTGTGTGTGCACTTCTGACCATGATCTGGGAATATCTCTGTGTGCACTTCTGACCACAATCTGGGAATACCTATGTGTACACTTCTGACCATGATCTGGGATGGGAATACCTGTGTGTGCACTTCTGACCATGACCTGGGATGGGAATACCTCTGTGTGCACTTCTGACCATGACCTGGGATGGGAATACCTCTGTGTGCACTTCTGACCATGATCTGGGATGGGAATACCTGTGTGTGCACTTCTGACCACGATCTGGGAATACCTGTGTGTACACTTCTGACCATGACCTGGGATGGGAATACCTCTGTGTGCACTTCTAACAGTGATCTGTGAATACATCTGTGTGCCAAAGATCAAATAACAATGGACACTACAGGGAAAAGCCAGTTTTATGCTCACCCAGCAGCCCGGGACAAGATAATGAGCAACAGCCAGCACCATATGGTGCCCTATATTCTGCGTGTCAAGTGCTTGCAATCAGTTCCCATGTACTGACTTATCTTCACAACAGTCATTTATGTAGGTGCTATTATTTCTATTTAAATATGAAAAACATTGATCCCAGAATGGTGATGTAATTCATTCTAGGTCCCTGGCTAGTGACTGGCAGAGCCAGGATCAAAGCAGGCAGCCCAGCCCCAGCCCACACGGCCAGCCGTCTGCACCTGTGGTGCACCGGGGCACCCTGTCCAGTGCTCCCGGATATTGGTCATCACCGCAGGTGAAAGATGTGGAGACACCTGAATTTCAACACTCACTCTTTCATTGTTTCACTCTGTCTCTTGGGGGTATCAAAACCTAACTGGCAAATACTCCTCCTTAGGTTCCGCTGAGACCTGACGAACCACCCAGCAGAGCATCAGCCGTATCAGTGACTCAGTTTGGAAGGATGCCAAACTAAGAGCTTGTGAGACATCTGAGATTCAGGGTGCAGCCTGGTGGCGTGGGGAGGGCTCCTCTCTGCTCCTCCTCTCTGGGTGCTTGGGGAGCAGATGAGGGGCTCTGTCTGTCATTTTCCTCCCAGGGCAGGTTTCCTCCAACTCTGCAATCTGGGCTTGGCCACACGACCTTCTCAAATGTTGCTACTCAACGCCCCCAAGAATGGACATTTAACCCAGGACCAAGTGAGCCACAGGGCAGGTGAAATCCCAGTATAACACCATAGGTAATCAAATGGAATGAGAAGGGGAGTACGGGTCTAACGGGTCACAGGGGTTTAGCTCCAAGGATAGTGGAAGGACAGGGGACTTGGGCCCCTGTGAAGAGTGAGGCGAAGGCCCAGCCTGGATGCATGAGGTGGGGGCAGGTGGTAAAGGCGGCTTCACGGCCGACCCTGGGGGTTGTAAACTGGGCTATTGCTCACCCATCTGAGGCATTTTCTTAAGGGCCATAACCGGGCCTTGGCATGAGAGGGGGACAGAGGCCTGGCTGGACCCTGAATGCAGAGGCTGAGAACTGAGGAACAGAGAGCCAGGCAGAGGGTCTCTTCTGAGGCTGTTTCCCATTGATTTCACCAAGAAGGCAGATCACGGAGGCTCAGCCCAGACGGGGCGCAGACCTCTGCTGCTGTTTTTTGATTCCCTTGTCACTCCCACCTGCCTTCTATACTTCAAAAATAATTGTGAGTCATCTTCTCTTCCCCTTTTATGCCAGACTCCCTCGATCTGAAGTGTAATTGCTCAAGGACGATGTTACTTAACTCTAAGGCAGGAGTTTTCAACCTTCCTAATGCCGTGGCCCTTTATAATACAGTTCCTGTGGGTTGCGACCCACAGGTTGAGAACCACTGCTGTGAGTCTTGTTCAGTAAAGCCGTCCCCAGGAACTGCACTCAACTCGCAGAGCAGCACAGCCACCCACCCCTTCTGCTGTCTCCTCTGTGGTTGGACTGTTGCTTCTGGTTTTTTTCAGGGAAGTTTTGCTGTTTCCCAGGCTGGACTTGGTCCTGCCTGAGCCTCTCAGGGGCTGGGCCTGCGGGTGTGCACCGCCACTCCGGGCGGGTGCTTCTCTCCGCTTCCCTTCTCTGTGGTTTTGTTAGTCTGAGACGGCATCATTGTGAGCCCCCAGGCTGGAATGTTATTCATTCGTTAGTTTTGTTTTTATTTCTGCCCATACTTCTAAACCACTTACCATTCCTGAATTACTGAAGAGTTGATTACCCTTAGCGCTGTGGAAAGACACACCCCTTCCTACTCCCCCACATGAATTGCTACCTTAGCTGAAACTCCACTGCAGGCCTGGGAGCCCTCTCTGATGGTGGCCTTAAAGCCCTCCTGAGGCCTGTGATTTGCACCTGAGAGTGGCAAGGAGCTGGGACACATCCACTTTCTGAGTAACTCTGCAAGATTAAACATTCATAGCTCCTGAGGGTCCAGCTCCCTCAAGGAAGGGCAGAGGCTTCATTCACCTTTATTGCCCCAAACAATACACAGAGCACAGTGGAGGCCCCATTGTTACCTGAATGCAATGGCTGATTTTGGGGGACACCTTCTTTCAACCTAGATGTAAACTAAGAAGATTTCTTCACATGTCGTGTGAAAACAATACTTTAATATTTAAAAAAAAAAAAAACAACACCTGATTCAAAGATCATTTGGTGTCATCTCCAAAGCATGGTGAACATTTTATCCCGTTCACCTACTTACCCTATTTTAGACAGATATATCATTTCCTATTCTCTCTTTTTCAAGCTAACGTTCTCTCTCAGTTTTTTATTTTCAAGAAGTAATTGCATCTTCATCTTATGTGGTTTATATTAAAGTTTTAGTCTGTTGTTAGGCTGAAGTGCAGATGCTGGTGAATGAGCTGCTTTCCCTGCTCTGAACTCCTCCAACTTGCCACCTCCACGAGCATCTCAGCTCTGTACTCGTGCTGCCTGGACTGTTACTATCCCACCTCCACGAGCATCTCAGCTCTTTACTCGTGCTGCCTGGACTGTTACTAGTGCACTACTTCTGTGCCTGCACAATTTTTGCCAGTGAGGTGATCTTTTGAAGGTCGGGGGCCTGCCACAAAACAGGCCCTCCCAGCACACTGGCAGTGAGAGTAACTGATGACAAGATTAACCACAAATTTTCTGAAAGATATCTTAAAATGGGCAAATTCTTCCTATAGAAGAATTTCTTCTAAGAGGCTAAAGGGAAAAGTAGAGTTTTACTAACAGTGATAGAAATCCTGGATTTATTCATTATCAGCAGTTGCACACAGTATGAAAAAAATTCTGAACTTGGCTGGAATAACTCTGACTCTGCTAACGGTTTTTACAGAATGAAAATACTTGTATTTAGAAGAGACTTCATGGTTTTCATTTCTTATTCCTTGGGCCTGACTTGTAGACCTGTCCCCAAATGCTACTTCAGAGACATCAGTTGCTTCCTGGCACAAACCCGCAGCTGACAGACGGCTCCACTAAGCTGTGTCCTTCTCGTGCTTTATTTCCTCTCAGGCTGCCTGCCTGGGTTCAATGTCAGAATCTGAATGGTGAGTTCAGGCCAGGCACTTTGAGAAGCAGGACGCTTCACGTCAGTGTGTGCAAAGGTGAGGTGTCTGCCCTGCTGAGTGCAGCAAAGTGACTTTGAATGTCTCCCTCCTTGGCCCGCCCGCCGCTCTCACCAAACTTTATTGCTTATTTAATGGAATTGTGACAAAGAGCAGGAATCAAAACACATGGGGACCACAGAGGCTGTTATGTTTATTGTGCAGAACAGACAGTGATAATCCACTAGAGAAATATTTTCAACAAGCAAGCGATTCAAAGTACAATCTTAGACAGCAATTCTACACGAAGAACAAAGAGTAAAGTTAGAAGACACTCAGAGGAACAGGGGAGAGTGGACTGCAGGGAAGCGTCTTGGTATTTTTCTCCTGCAAACATACCTAACTTGCAGAAATGGTAGAAAAGTTAAATGTCCAGTCTTACTTAGCTGTGACCAACAACAGCAAAGAACAGTCCTATAAAATTTATCTCCCACAAAAATAAACTATATATATAAAAATTTTATGATGTTCTTCCTGTTCCATTGGCCACAAGCTTTTTTTTTTCAGTATGAAAAATGAGGTATACTGGGACTTAAGAGGTAGTAATGTGTTTTGATTGTACAACGTACAGGAAATAAAAGTGTAACTTCACCAGGGATGGAAATCACTCAGTCCTCAAAGTTTGGCCAACACGAGCGACTGCTTCAACTTTATCAGCTGGCCAGTGAGGTTTCTAAAAGGCCCATCCAAAGACATGGAATGCAACTTTTACTTTTAGGAGCCACTGTTTATGACGTATCTAATGCACAGCTAGCAGGGGTGTTAAGTTTTAATTCTTTCCGTAGCTCCTTTGGTGGCTTCGCCACAGTGAGCCGCTTGCCAGTCTCAGAGAGATGCGTGGCCTTGGCAACCACCTCCCCGAATCTGCTGGAGAGGGATGGTTCTGAGCCTCATTTGGCTTCAGCACTAAAAGCCACACTGACCACACTGACATGAGCCGTCATGAGAAACTACCTCCTGGCCCAGTTGATAACACCATGTTAAAAAGTCAGCACACTCATTAGGAGAGAAAGGCATTAAAAACTCTACATAAGAAGCGTTTAAAATAAATCTGGTTGAGACACAGTACAAAAATCACATTTGTGTAAAATACATGAAAATATTTGTCAAGCATTTCTTATATTCAACTAATCTTAAAAACACGTATTTTTGATTGCGTTATGCAGAAGCTGAGCTTGTCACATCTTACCTACAAAGCTTCAAGTTTCTTTGAAGGTTGGCTTTTATTTTACTTAGCTATTATTTAGTTACTTAATTTGCAAACGTATGTAAAAATGTGTTCCTTTCTATCAGATGTCTTTTACAAAAATAGCTTTGATTAGGGATAGTTGCAGTTTCAAACACTGAAAAAAAACGGACGCCGCAATTAATGAGTTAATTCCTCTCGGAGTCTGGAGGTAGGTCTGTGCAAGTCAGTGAGTCCGTTTCCTTAAACAATCCATGTGAGGTACAGACTTGGAGGGTAACATTGAAACATTACAGTCAAATTAAGTGTGATGTGTAGTGTGACTGAGGAAAATTATCCTTAAGAACCTAGGAGCGACTTAGTTAAAAAATATTCAAGTTAATGTAGAAATCTAGCAGAGAAGCTGAAACAAGTATTTGTAAAATTTTAATAAAAAAAAATAGAAAAATACATACCCATGCTGAAACACAGTAAGGAGATTGTTTCTTTAACTGTAATTAAGTGTATTAAAAGAAGTGCAGATGACCACAGTCACCTGCCCAGTCAGTGTTTTCTAGCATTGCTTGTGAATAGCAGCAGTTAACAAGTGCTAGACTGTGACTCACGGTAACATTCAGAGGTAGCACTGAGTGGTGGGGATATTGCATCTCTGGCTGAAAGTGCAGTGTGAATGAAGAGATGGATGGTGAACCGGGCCTCGGTCAACCATCCTATGTCAAAACGTATTACTTGACGTAACACGTAAGCTTAATTTGAGGTAAGTGGTATTTAGGTCTTTCACGGAAACTGATACACTTTGAAAAGAGAAAGAGAGAGACAGACAGACTGCTTATTTTGCTTTTTAAACGGTCACTTAAGTTTAGCAAAAGAAATTTAGATTTCGCTCCTCCCACCTCACAATTCAGGTGAGTTCATCCTGCATTATTCTGTTGTACCTTTCTGTTAAGTTGCAGAGAGGGGAGTTTTCCTTGTCTAGTTTCTTTAAATGCTCTGAGGTTGACAAGTGTTACTTATTTACTGCCCAACGGCATTTGGCTCTGTAGGAAGTAGATTTCCCAAAAATTAAGTGTTGTTCTAAAAAAAAAAAAAGAAAAGAGTGCTATGGGTAACTTTATCATTCCTGCCGACACGTGTGATGTCCATAAATGTAGCTGGCGGCAACGCTGGTTTGCTCCTTTCCCTTTTTGAAAAATGAACATAACCTTTCCTGGTGTGTCAGCTGAATGCAAGGATACATCAGCATTTTGTCTCCTTTAGAAATAAAAAGGCAAAAATCATCAAGTAAGTGTCTACAGGATTCTACGGGACAGAGAGGGTAGTATCTAGTCCTATCTTTGGTGTTCTAAACAGAGGGGTCACTACAGCGAGCGAGACGGGTGGCACTGGGGGCGGACACGGTGTCCCACCGTGCCTTTCCTGTACGAATGCCCAGGTCACAAATGTGACAGGTTTCCTGTTCGCATGCAGTGCAGTGGTTGACTAACCAGTCAGAGTTTTTTCACCCACCCTCTCTTGCTCATCAGGTCAACAAACTATTAGTAGGTTAGGAAAAAAAGAAAACAGTAATTAAAAGTTGCATTGTTAAACTGCGTCCCCTGTGTTTACAGCAGTTCCTCACTAAACCTGGGACCGTGAAGGGATTACAAAGGTGATTAACATAGTCCGTCGTAGGTTACGTGATTGCTCCCCCCCCCCCCCCCCGCCCGCCCCGATGCGCTGGGAAGACCCTGGCAACAGAGTAAGTGGTCACTGCGGTGTCTTCTCCCTTCAAAGATCAACTGCCGTGAGGTAGAGGTCAGCGCCGCCTAGTCCTCCTCCGCGGACTCTTGTGAGGACGTCTCCTCAGTCTCCTCCTGGAACAAAAAGGCACAAGCGTCAGGCTGTGGGCCCTGAGCCTGCCTCAGAGCAGGTGCCGCGATGCCTGTCCCCAGGCCCAGCCGTCACTGAGGAACCAAGGTGTTGTTTTTTCCCAGGCGGTCATTAGTCCCTGTTGACTTAAGGCTTGACATCACGGTGCTGGTCAGCAAATTCAATTGTGTGCGGTCTAGAGAACGGCAGGGCAGTCAAGCCTACTCACCGTTAGGGGAAAAAAAAAGGATAAATTTTTCCCAACAGCTTGCCAGTCATCAGTTTTTCAAAACCGCCACTCAAGTAAGAAAAATAAAGTTAAAGGGGTTCCTTCCGAAGGTGTGAACGAACGTTCAGGCACTGGCTGTGCTGGTTGGTATTTTTACAGCACGTACCAGGTGCTCCCACAAACCGCCTGCCTCTGTGCCTACTTCACAGAGCAGAGAACCAAGGCACAGAGAAGCAGCACGCCCACAGTCACGGGGGCCCACAGTTACAGGGGCCACAGTCAGAGGGCCACAGTCAGGGTGCCACAGTCAGGGGGCCCATGGTCACAGGAGGCCACAGTCACAGGGGCCACAGTCACAGAGGCCATGGTCACAGGGGCCCACAGTCAGGGGGCCCATGGTCACTGGAGGCTACAGTCACAGGGGCCACGGTCACAGGGACCCATGGTCACGGGGGCCTCAGTCATGGGGCCCATGGTCACAAGGGCCATGATCATGGGGGCCCACAGTCATGGGGACCATGGTCACGGGAGCCCACAGTCATGGGGACCATGGTCACGGGAGCCCACGGTCACGGGGCCATGGTCTTGGGAGGCCACAATCACAGGGGCCATGGTCTTGGGAGGCCACAATCACAGGGGCCATGGTCTTGGGAGGCCACAATCACAGGTGGCCACAGTCACAAGGCCCACTGTCATAGGAGCCCACGGTCATGAGGGCTGACAGTCACAGGAGCCCACAGTCACAGAGTCCAAAGTCACGGAGGGCAGGGAGGCAGGGACAGGACCTGGATTCATGGGCTGGTGGCAGGTCCTGTCCCCGACTGCCCCGCTCCAGTGCAGAGGCAGCTTGAGGGCTAACGACAACCTTTCTAAATGCATCTCTTGGTTCTTCTATCTGTGAAATTGCATTTTGACACAATAACCAAGGTTCTGGTAACTATTCCATCTCACTCTCCATCCACATCAACCAAACATCTGGCAGTGGGCTTGCCACGTGGAGAAGATCTAACATCCACGTTTTCTCTTCCCATGAATCTAATTCCTCCTTCCCTGTCCCCTTTTCTGACTCCTCATGGCTCTGGACTTGTTGGGGTTTCTGTGAGCCGGCTTGAGCTGCAAAGCTCTCCTTCTGCTTATCTAACAGACGTGCAGCACCCTTCAGGGTACGGGTGGTAAAGCGGAGACAATAAACATTCCTGATAAAAGCACTGTCAGTGAAAGGATGCTTTTACTGAACGCTGCCTGTTGTCTCCTCAGATGGCGTGTGAACAAGATCTGGGAGAAGAGGCAAACATTTACTCTGCAGCACACCAGGCCCCTTTCAGGGAGACCAGCTTGGAGCAGCTTATGGCAGTCTTCAGACTTTAATAGATTTGATTTTCCACATGGCTTCATTTTGTCTGGGTGGCTAACGGACACGATTTATACCTCTATTCCTTTCCCAGGTCACTCCAGAGCACCACCCAGTGTAGCACCTCCGAGCCCATCTGCGCTGCATGACCCAACCCCATTCATTAGTGTCTGAAATGCTTCAACTGTGAAGGGCTCCAAACGCTGCCATGTGTGCCGCCTCCATGGGAAAGCAGCACACAGGAGGGAAGAGACCCATGTAGACGTGCATGCACACGTATGCACACACACAATGCACTTGCACACGCACACACACGCACACACATAATGCACTCGCGCACACACAATGCCCTTGCACACGCATGCACACACATAATGCATTCGCACACGCACGCACACATGTGCACATACATGCCCTTGCACACGCATGCACATGCACACACATAATGCACTCGCACATGCACACACAATGCACACGCACATATGTACACACATGCTCAATCCACATGCACACACATGCATACACCGAATGCACTTGCACATGCATGCACACGTACACACATAATGTACTTACACGTACATACATGCTCACACATAATGTACTCACACATGCACGCACATATGTATACACATGCACGCACACATGTACACACATGCTCAATGCACATGCTCACACATGCACACACATAATGTACTCACACATGCATGCACACACATGTACACACATGCATGCACACACATGCATACACCTAATGCACTCGCACATGCATGCACACGTACACACATAATGCACTCACACATACATGCACACCCCCACATATGCACACATACATGTACACACATGCTCAATGCACATGCACACACATCTACGATGCACACGCACCACATGCTGTATCCTGAGTTTTCATCACAGGCTACTGCTTACTTGCACACCCTTTGCAAAAGGTTTCAAACATTCTGTTCCTCCCAAGACTGAGAGAGCTGTAAATCCTGGGAATAAACACGCACAAGTGAACGGATTACACCTTAAAAAATCGAGCCACACGGCAGCATCGAGGCATGGGATTCACACCAGTTTTGTTTAGTCTGCTCTGGGTTTTGTGGGAAAATGGAACTATGAAGCCCCCTCCCCTCTCTTCCCAACCCCCATACTGTGGACTTCACATATTTAAGTGGCAGGTTTATACCTCTTGACCAGGCAACAGGTCGTGACCCCAAGACTCTCTGTGGAGTTCTGGCCACAAAGCAGGATGTGGCGTGATCAAAGCCACAGACAGACGGGGAGGGAGACGAGCCAGAGGTCAGCTGCCCTGTGACCCTGTCTGTTCACTTAATATTTAAATTCCAGAAAGTCACTAAGCCGTTGGGCAGATAGACGCTTCGTCTGTCCCCAGATGACTCATTAGGACCTGAGCTGTGCACTGACTGCTCTGGAGCAGACCACAGCACAACAGCCGGAAGGTGTGTGTCCTTCCTTCTCACAGTTAACGGATCACAGAAGGCAGGCAGGGTGCACTGAGCAGGGACCATGCCATTTCTGACCGCCTGGTGTTTCCATGCTCTCTGGAAACCAAGGGACTTCCAAATCCGGAAGGAAACAGGGTTTTTAGGCCATGAACTTACAAAGACCTTGATCTAGATGCAATGTGATCAGCTTTTCAAAACATTCCCAGACGCTTTGCTTGATCTGAGCTCCCGAGAGTCCTGATATGCCGACCCCACAGACACAACTCTGATGGAAGTGAAGGTCCCTCATACTGTTTTCTTTACAACAGTCCTTAATGCAATGCACAGTTGTTTTATTAATGTCTCTTTCTGCTGACCTTGAAATTCTCCTACTAGTGACTATCAGTTAATATTGGGAACAGGACGAGGCTGTCGGGGGTGGGAATGATGGTTTTGACAATGTCCAGCCAGTGGAGGTCACTCTCTTCTTGGCGTAGCCCCAACTGGCCACCCTCCAAAGGAAGGTGGGGCTCCCAAGCAGATGACACTGGCGAGGTTGGCAGCACTCCCCACCTGCACAAACCCCAGTTCTCACTTTTTTTGCTGCAGCTGTGGCTGCATAACCAGCCATACCTGCAGATGATGCTGGGAAGTGCACTCTCAGCTGCCCTGTGTCACAGTTTGGCAGGACTTGACACAGGACACTTCTGTAGTACAAAAAGGGGACAGAAACCAGGTGACGTGAAGAACAAGGGGCTGGCCCCGAAGTCCCCAAAGCATCTTATTTCTTGACAGAGTCCTGCAGTTGGTAGGGACCCTGGAGCTTTGATCTTCCATAATAACTAGAAGGTTTTATTGCAGACAGCAGCTTGTAGCTTGTGTCTTCAGAAGTTGCTTCATGTTGGTCACACAATGGCCAAGGGCCTTTGGGCTTGTGTAGCTCCCGGGGAACAAGACGGAAATTCTATCGCTGAGGCTTGCACATTTTACCAGGCTGTGTGGCGGGAGGGAGGACTGAACAGCAGCTCTCGGGTCACCGGGGCTCACCTGCTGAAGGGCGTTTCTGAGTGCAGGTGCATGGTGACACTTTTGTGAGTCCTGGAAGCCTCTTGGCCATTCACGAGCTACTTCACAGAGAAGGGCGAGGCGCATGGGGCCGGGTTCAGACAGGAAACTGATGAGAGGGTAAGAGGGGGGCCGAGTGGGAGGACCATTTTCTTATTAAGACTATTGGGAAACTGTCCTCACTTTGCTTTAGTTTTTCTTTTGTTCATGAAAAGAAGAATGTAATCAATGTAACTTTGCCTTGATTAATCTTGAAAACCAAACCCCTCAAACCCAGGAATCTGCTCTGCACACACGACTGCTCTTCACAGACTTGGGCTGGCTGGTGAGAGAAGGAAGGAGACGGCCCCATATCCAACCTCAGGTTCTAGTGCATGGTAGGGCTGAAGATGCCAGCGGCAGGGCAGGGTGAGCGCGGGAAGACTGAGTACTCAGGGCTTTTGTTTCAGATGCTGAATCCACACACGTCTCCTGTGGCAGGAGGGAGGCCAGTGGGCTCCAAAGGGAGCTGGGAATTAGAAATGCCCTTGCAAGCCAGGCGCTGGGTCCCCACAGTGCTACTTGTGTGGGATGGAGCACAAAAGTCACAAAACTCTATGACAACTTTGGTAAGTGCTTACATCTTTTTTTTTTTTTTTTTTTTTTTTTTTTTTTGCAGTTTTGGCTGGGGCTGGGCTTGAACCTGCTACCCCCAGTATATGGGGCCAGTGCCCTACTCCTTGAGCCACAGGCACTGCCCCACATTTTTCTTAACTACATGGAGTTCTGCCACTCTCACTATGCGATGCTGTCCAGACGTGCGTCGTGACCAAGCTGTCCTGCCAACCCAGCTGCTGATCTCAAAGGAGAAATGACAGACCCTCTCCTGCTACCTTGATATCTCAGCTCCTTGAGAACGGGAACAACACGTGGGAGAATTTCTCGTGTTTGTGACGTCCCGAGTCAGGGTTGTCAGAACAGAAATGAAGGCTCCTCACCCAGCAGCAAGGACCAAGACCCACTGATCACGTCTTGGCTGAGTGAGCTGGAGTCCACAGGGCTCAGTCTTTCTATTTTTCTGTCAGATATTTTACTATAAAATGGGTCGGGGCTGTTTAACTTAATGGAAAGTGATTATTATTTCCTCCAACTAGGACAGCTTTATAGATTTAAATAAACCGTACATATACAGCCTGTAGAATCTGGCCAGCATGAGGAATTGGGATGGAAATTCTAGGAGGGAAATGCGCTTTTTACAAAGGGACTGAGAGTCGAGTCCTGTGAGGTGTCTGTTCTGATCTCATCTGTCATTTGCATAATGTACATGAAAACACAGAAGGGCCAGGACGGCTTCACATGGGTTAGCATCCAGTTGGCTTTAAGGACTAGTTACTGGGCATGTTTAAAGCTGAGCTCAGGTGCCACTGGCCACGGGTGCCGGCCACGACCCTAGCAGGTGCTGGCCTGTGCCATGTCCTGCAGGTCAGACCCGTGAGGACAGCACACACCAGGCCACTGCAGGTCTGTGTGGGGAAGAACTGTGATGAACACACGGGAAAACATAGCAAAAGAGCAAAAACCCGGTGGGCTGCAGAGGGGCTTGTGACGGCTGACTGCAATTACTCCTTCTGCTGTCACCTCTTTACCTATGCTTCAATGATGGGTTTCTGGGAAATAGAAATTATTCAACAAGGTCCCCCAAAGACAATAAAACACAAGTCTTAGATTCCTAGAATGCACCTCTGCTGGTTTTGTCTGCACTCTCAGCAGATCTCTTTCGTTGAAAACATTGCTCCCCAGAATGCGGCAAATTTCTTTTTCTTGGGACCGAGATGGTAAGTCAATTTCTCAGAGAGGAAAATCACTGTGGTATCAGCGGACTGTCAGTTTTGGGAGTCACGATTCTGGAGGGTTCTGTTTTCCAAGCCAGGTCCAATTTTATTAGGGGAGCTTTGCTTTCATGCTAAAGATGTGCAAAAGGATCTGTACGTGAAGAAAGGATTCACAAGAAGGAAATCTATTTCTGTATTTCCAAAACTACTGAGGAATGCTCTTATTTTTATGCAAAGTAATTTTAAAATGTGGTTAGGGTAAAGGCTGCTGTATGGGTACATTCCAGATGTGCTCATCAATGGCACAGACTAGGAAAAACCGTTTTTTTGTTTTCTATTCATATATGTGTTAATATATGTATGAAATTCTGCATAGCTGTTGCATTTGTTGCCAGGGGAACAGAGTATTTCTGGATTTTAATCATTATAGCACCAAATGCTTTCCGTTATCCTAAGTTATGACTTTTGAGTAAGATTGTGAAAATCAATAATGGTAACAAATAATTATTAAGTGTCAGTGGACCTGTGCATTCCCGGCAAATGTTTTCTGTACGTAAAGGAAGGGTCTTAGACAAAGCATCTTATTTATCTTATTTCGATTCAGTCACTAAGGATTATCTTAGGAAGACCAGGTTTTAAAGGCCAGTTGCTATTTGTTCCATATTAATTTGGGTCAATGAGCTTGGATAGTAAGGAGCAAGTTTAATGTGGAATAAAGAACTTTTTTTTGGCAGTTCAGGTCCCAATGTAGAGGCACAGTTTCCACACTGAGGCTGCTGCCTCCCTACTCTTAGCCTCATTCACACAGGTCCCCGTATGGTGGAAAACACTCAGACTTTCAGAAAGCTCTCAGAGCAAGCTGGCCAAGTGCATAACCACTACACTCTGGAGTTTTATAAATTGCCCCAAATTGAGCACCATTCTGTCACTGCTCTCAGATGCCAGTGTGGTCTCTACAAGGCAGTCCCTGCTGAGAAACAGCTGATGTCTTCTCCCCTGCAGTCCCGTATTTCACCTGTTAGGTGATGTCACCTGTGACCGCTGGTGATCACTCTGCTTGGGCTTCCTCACCCTCCAGCCGCCCTGCGCTGGTCTCTGAACTGCTCATCAAGGGTTAAGTTTGCTGTCTACTTTTTTAGTTTGCTAAAAAAGTTTTTAGTTTGGTTTTTAGTTTGCTCTCTACTTTTTCTTTGACCTTTGTAATGTCAGAGGTTAAATCAAAAAGAACTTCCTACATGACAAAATATTGCCACTCAGGGCAGCCTTTGATAGGACTCTTCATGTTTTGCCAGTTGGCACTAAACATTTACTGGCCTACAAAATGTTTTACCAGCTTGGAAGAGCCTAAGTGAGAATACAAATAAATCCTCACTCTTTATGACTTAGGCAGCATAAATCACCATGCTCCCAAGTCAGTGGACAAGAGACAACTTGCCAGCCTGGTTTATCATGAACTGTTTATGCAATGGCCAAGGTGCCCTGTGCAGGTGGGCGTGAGGGTGGCCGAGGTGCCCTGTGCAGGTGGGTGTGAGGGTGACTGAGGTGCCCTGTGCAGGTGGGCGTGAGGGTGACTGAGGTGCCCCATACAGATGGGCGTGAGGGTGGTTGAGGTGCCCCATACAGATGGGCGTGAGGGTGGTTGA
>NW_003852533.1:4080962-4081279 GCF_000181295.1 Otolemur garnettii | reverse complement strand
TGGTTGAGGTGCCCCATACAGATGGGCGTGAGGGTGGTTGAGGTGCCCCATACAGATGGGCGTGAGGATGGCTGAGGTCCCCCGTGTAGGTGGGCGTGAGGGTGGCTGAGGTGCTGAGTGCAGGTGGGCGTGAGGATGGCTGAGGTGCCCTGTGCAGGTGGGGGTGAGGGTGGCTGAAGTGCCCCGTGCAGGTGGGCGTGAGGGTGGTTGAGGTGCCGAGGGGAGGTGGGCATGAGGGTGGCCGAGGTGCTGAGTGCAGGTGGGCGTGAGGGTGACTTAGGTGCTGAGTGCAGGTGGGCGTGAGGGTGGCTGAGGTG
>NW_003852533.1:4076623-4080863 GCF_000181295.1 Otolemur garnettii | reverse complement strand
GTGCAGGTGGGCGTGAGGGTGGCTGAGGTGCCCCGTGCAGGTGGGCGTGAGGGTGGCTGAGGTGCCCCGTGCAGGTGGGCGTGAGGGTGGCTGAGGTGCCCCGTGCAGGTGGGCGTGAGGGTGGCCGAGGTGCCCCGTGCAGGTGGGCGTGAGGGTGGAATGCGTCCTCTCCCCTCCATGTGCTGGACTCACAGCCCCCAGTGAAAATGTTCTTTGAGAACAAAATGCTCTCAACTTGAGACTGCAGCTCATCAACTTGCTTGTCCTAAAATGAAATCTCTCATTTCGCTCCAAACAATGTTTAGGTTGTCTGAAATATAAACATCCTTAAAACTGCCCTTGAAGTCTCTGTAAAAACATTCAACATTTTTTTTTAAGAGGGAAAATCCCCCAATAACAGAGGCTCGCTGAGATTTCTCTGCCCTGATGCATGCCACCCACAGAAGATGTTACTCACAGGTAAAAACTCTATTTTAAAACAGAAAGCTTTGTTTCCAGTCTTTGAGAAACTGAAAACGTTCCAATTTTCTCATTGGGAAATTGAAAAGGAGCAGGTTTATACCCGTCCTGCTTGCCAGAGGCCCAGCTTGCCAGGGCTGCAGACAACAAGCAAAGGAGACCGAGACCCTCAAGACTTGTTTTCCCTTTGAGGGAAGAAAGGTAAAAAAGAATGTCTGAATTTTATATAAGTTAGGAGCCCCTTCTAATCTCAGGTTAAATCCTTAAAAAGGAAACATCAAGATATTTGATAAACCAGCAAACACTTTTAGATGTCTGAGAATAGAAACTGATTTACTTTTATCAAAATAAAACCCCAGGAAACAAAGCTCCCTCTGTCACTAATAATAGTAATAATCTAAAGCTTTTACGGTGTTTCTTTTATTAAAAAAAAGTACCACTGCTTCCTACTAAAGTTAAGAATATAACCTACATGGCTGAGGATCCAACTGCTTAAACTGTGAAAAAAACGAGATAATTTCTATTTGTTTCTAATTATTTACTTTCTATTTATTGCTTCTTTTGTCACTTTGGATGAAAACACAGCAGAGTTCTAGAGGAAGCTTTGTTTTCACTGGTTTGGGAATTTTAAAAAAAGTTAATGTGAAGATTGCAAATTTTCCCCTATACATTTTTAAGAGGCCGTTAATGTTCCCATCAGGCTTATGGGACACACTTGAGGTTTGCAGCTGGTGGCCCCTGGTGGGTTTTCCAAACACAACCCCCCACACCAGGGTTTCCCCTAAGTTTTTATTTCTCTCTAGACCAGCAGTTTCCAACCTGTGGGTCACGACCCACAGGAACTGTATTAAAGGGCCGTGGTGTTAGGAAGGTTGAGAACCACTGTTCTAAGCACAAGTACTTATATACAAAATCACAAGCACATACAGAGATGCTGGGACTTATCCTAGTTCTGAATTTGTCTTCTCAGGACAAACTGTCGTTTGGGGCCCAGTCTGGAGAAGGTGCGTGCGGGAAGCACCTTCCCCCCAGTCTTTGTGGTTCCACAGACATATAATGTACACACAGGAGGTGACTCTGGCAGCTCAGTCCCGCCAGTGGGATGCAGCAATTACTATAAAATCCCCCCCTATAAAATATAAAATAAAATCCTGATTTTAAAAACATGTGGTGAAACACTTGAGGTCAAAGGAATCCTTCTGAATTGACTAGAATTCTAGAATTTTGGAAAATACAAACCTCTGGAAATGAAAAACTTGAGTCAGAACATGGTGCCCTCTGGAATTATGAATCCCTCATTGTATTCCTGGGAATAATGGAAGAGGGATTATTTATTACTATCCATTGCCTAGATGGATAAATGGGGCAAAGGGGAATCAATTAGCCCAATGGTGGGGCTAGGAAGGAACACCCAGGTCTATCTTAGTAAAATCTTCACCACCTCAAAACAGAATCGGAATGCAACCCTTCAAGTCACCTTAGAGGATATTTTGAGAGAACTGGATGGAAAAGGAAGAGATTTTATGCTATATTTTCTTTTGAATATAGCATAAAATTTATAGCATCCTCCATGAACCTCCACGCAGTCCCCAGGTCCGCAGATGTCATCACCACCCTCCATGAACCTCCACGTGGTCCCCAGGTCCATAGACGTCATCACCATCCTCCATGAACCTCCACGCAGTGCCCAGGTCCACAGACGTCATCACCATCCTCCATGAACCTCCACGCGGTCCCCAGGTCCACAGACGTCATCACCATCCTCCATGAACCTCCACGCGGTCCCCATGTCCCCAGATGTCATCACCACCCTCCATGAACCTCCACATGGTCCCCAGACGTCATCACCATCCTCCATGAACCTCCACGCAGTGCCCAGGTCCACAGACGTCATCACCATCCTCCATGAACCTCCACGTGGTCCCCAGGTCCACAGACGTCATCACCATCCTCCATGAACCTCCACGCAGTGCCCAGGTCCATAGACGTCATCACCATCCTCCATGAACCTCCACGCAGTCCCCAGGTCCGCAGATGTCATCACCACCCTCCATGAACCTCCACGCGGTCCCCAGGTCCACAGACGTCATCACCATCCTCCATGAACCTCCATGCGGTCCCCAGGTCCACAGACGCCACCATCCTCCATGAACCTCCACGCGGTCCCCAGGTCCGCAGACGTCATCACCACCCTCCACGAACCTCCACGCGGTCCCCAGGTCCGCAGATGTCATCACCACCCTCCATGAACCTCCATGCAGTGCCCAGGTCCACAGACGTCATCACTGCATCCCTGGACAAGCACACAGGAGGCAGCACAGCGAGCTCATCTTCTTTTTAACTCTGAGTCTGTGTTCCTCTCCTTGTAGGGGCGTCTGGACGGGGTCTGTGAGCAGCCAGCTGACGGGTGCTGAAGAGCAGTCCCTGCCCTGTGGCTTCTCTGAGATCCCTGACTCTCTTGGGAAAGAAACTGTGGTTCCCACTTACATCACCTCCGAGTGGATTAATGTCCAGTCTGCACTAGCACTGGCCACCCAGATGGTCTCAACCTGCAGGGCGTCCGCTCCTCCCTGGCCACCCTGCAGACACCACTCATCTTAACTGTTATCATCTTCCTTTCCCTCTCTTAATTACGTCTCCATTTTCCTTTCTGAAACTGAACACTGACAGAATCCAACCAAACAACCAAATTCCACCCCTCAGGGTATCGTCTCTTAGGACCTGAGGTGGGACCCTCATTCAGCTGGGTCCCCGTGTGCCTATGTACATCCGTGTTCTGTGGCTATTTCCTAAACCAACGTGCAGACACTTGCTCAAACGTTTTTGCTGAGTGTACCTGCCCCCTGGATGCACAGTGGTGCCACTCAGGAGTTCATGGAAAACACAGGTGTTGAGGTCTCCAGACCACAGACAGAACCCTGAAGCCGGGGCTGGCGGTGTAGGGGTGACTGCTGAATGACTTGCTCTCCAGGAGAAAGTCCTTGTTTGCAGTATTTGCCAAATCCCGTGGTATAAACATTCTTACCAGAGTGGACTTCAAGCTGCCCCCTTGACATCCTTAAACATAGAACCCCCAGAAGAGCGGCTCACGACCCCTCACTCAGGCAAAGGCCCTACACACCATGGAGCAGATGCAGGCAGACAGGTGCATGTGCACTCTGCATGTATGTGTGATATAGTCTATCTGTATAATTATGTATCTATGTTCTCTCTGCATATATTTTTAATATATATTCATGTGTGTATGTGTATATGTAGCCATAAAGTTTGTGTACAATTTAAAAGTACATGAACTTTATGGCTGCCCTGTACTCTCTCTCTATAATTTTATATCTATTTTGACTATATTATTATCTCTCTACATATTTCATATATAGTGTGCAATTTTAAATTGGGATTTTAAATTGCATAAGAACTTTATAGACACCTTGGATATTCTATGTATTTTAAATATATGTTCTATTTTATATATATTCTCTATTATAGTCTCCCTTTTAAAGTATATTCTGTATATTTTATATATATTCTACATATATTTTATATATGTATCTATTTCATATATATTTATACATACTCTCTCTCATATCTATATATGTTATGATGCCTAGGCGATTCTCACATGCAACCAAGGTTTAGAGCCACCGAACCAGCCCGTTTCTCAGACTCACCTTCCCTCAACACCGAACCAGCCCGTTCCTCAGACTCACCTTCCCTCAACACCGACAACAGCCCGTTCCTCACTCACCTTCCCTCAACACCGACAACAGCCCGTTCCTCAGAC
>NW_003852533.1:4075902-4076466 GCF_000181295.1 Otolemur garnettii | reverse complement strand
CAGCCCGTTCCTCAGACTCACCTTCCCTCAACACCGAACCAGCCCGTTCCTCAGACTCACCTTCCCTCAACACCGAGAATGGCCCCTCAGTGGAGCTGACCACCCATGTGAGCTCACTCATCGTCCTTCAGTCTGTGATACCACAAAGACTCTGCAGTGTCCTTTGACTCAAGGACACAGAGTTATCAATTCACTTTCCTTTGATTTTTTTGTACTGATGATGGATGACAGGCTAAATATTCTCCTCCTTACAAAGTTACGTTTTGCTGATTCCTTGTTTTGCTCTGTTGCTTACAGTCAGACTCTGAGGGCTTTAGGGCCTCCCCTCTGCCTTTAGACATGGGGGCAGCAATGAGAAGGCTTTTTAAAGTGGTCATTGGGTTTTTATTCCACTTAAAGTTCATGTGCCATTATTCAAATTCACATTCTCCAGACCCTCATGTGTGTTTAGAAGCTTCAATTATTTTCCAAGAATTTTTGAAGACTAGTAGTATATGACATTATTGAAGAACAGTGGGCATGTGAGATTATTGAAGGATAACAGGCATGTGAGATTATTGAAGG
>NW_003852533.1:4070459-4075351 GCF_000181295.1 Otolemur garnettii | reverse complement strand
TGAGATTATTGAAGGATAACAAGCATGTGAGATTGCCCCATGGTCTTTCCCAGGCAAAAAAGCATTGTCCTAAGGGAACAGGATGTGAGGGGCATTCTTAAAGACCTCTCGGGAAAATTATTCCACAGATATATGTAATTACGTGAAAGTGAATCTGTAAGGCATGTGGTCACTCAGGACACTGCTGAATGACTGACTTGGGCAGGCTCTGCGTGACCCTACCTCATCTCAAACCCAAGAGGGAGGGGACAGCAGGACCTTCTCACACTCTTGAGGGTCATGATCAATTTGTCCTTCAGTTTTATTCTTTCAAGATTCCTCAATAATCTCATTTTCACGCCTCTGTGTACAGACCCAGTAACGCTGGTTCCCAATGTCAACGGCTGCACAAACCTCAGAGAATGCAATTCATTTAAACAAGACCTGCGGGTTCATCAATCTGAAAATTAGTACGATTTAATTTCCTAGTTCCCAGCCTCCTCTGGGGTATTTATTTTGGGATCATCAACTGTTCTGAAATAATTCTGTGAACAGATGTGTCTCCAGCCTGATCCAGAAAGCTTTGTGGGACTCAAGAGTCTTGTGTTCAGTCAGCAGGACGGGGCAGTCAGTTGAAAAGGACAAAACTGGATGTTTAAGAATTGATGCTAAAACTTTAGATATGATTACATATTTGTTCTACGTAGGAAGCAGTGACATAAACTAGCTTTATTATTTTAACTATTTATACTTGCTTAGCACACTGAAGACTGTGAATCTTTGGGTTTTTAATGACACATCCTCAGATTATTTATTCTTGGATTCGAAGGATACAACAAATTTTCAGGAATACCTCAAGGTTGACATAATAAAAATTAGAAAAAATGCTAATTAAAGGTTTTATTAGGGGACTTCTTTTAGTACACATTTCAGTCTACTATTTATTTAATTGGGAGGACAGAATCGTAATGGCCATCTCTTACCTGAGCAGGCTTCTTCTGAACAACTTGTTGTGGCTAAGGAAGAAAAAAAAAAGGAATGTTATATTTTAAAAGGAAACATATAATACAGAAAAAAATTCGGTATATGTGTTTCAAACGGAGACACCTGTTAAGAATATAAATGTCTTAACACAATAACTAAGAAAATGACATAAAGGCTATGTTAACCAGTTTGATGAAAATATTTCAAATTGTATATAAAAACAACACACTGTACCCCATGATGGTATTAATGTACACAGTTACGATTTAATTAAAAAAAAAAAAAAAAAAAGAAGAGGGGAAAATTTAAAGTTCAAATGGTTGACCTATGGTTGAAAGTGTTTATTGACCACCTTACTATTGTAGGGAAATACAACATAGGCCACCTCACAAGCTGTATAAAAATAAACTTACTGTTTGGTTCATTTTGTTTTAGTCTGCATATCACAAAACTGAGGAATGAAGGTCCTCATTCACTCATTTAAAGTACATAATTCAAAGTCTTATTGTAAATTCACAGGGGTGTGTGATCATCACCATGATCCAGCTCAGAACCTTTTCATCTCTACTAAAAGAACCCTGTGCCCACTGTGGTCAGTCCCGTGAGGGCCTCACACTGACCACCGCTCTCCTTCCTGTTTCTATACATTTGCCTGTTCTGGACATCGCCTGTAACTAGACTCACACTACACACATTCACACACACACGTGCAGTCGGGGGTGTCCGGCTGCTTTGACTGGCCTAGCATTTTCTAGTCATCCTTGTGGATCAGCAGCGGCTCAAATAACACCCCACTGTACCTGTCCGTCACACTCCACCTAGCCATCTGTTAGGCGAGGAGCATCTGGGTTGTTTCCAGATGACCATGGTAATTATGAATATTCTACTATGAACATTCATACACACATTTTGGTGTGGATGTGTTTTTGTCTTGTGGGTCTATACCAGGAGTGGGATTGCTGGGTCACAGAGTTTGTGGAGCTGCCTGACCATTTTCCAAGGGAGCCCCATCAGCAACGTCTGAGAATTCCAATTTCTCCACATCTGTGCCAACATTCGTCACCCTGTCTTTTTGTTTATAGACACCCAACTGGTTGTGAAGGTGAGTGTCCGATTTGTGCTGCCCTCGCTGCTAACGACGCCAAACATCCTGTTGTGTCCTCACTGGGCATTTGTGCATCTTTGGTGGAGAAATGTTTACTCAAATCCTCGGCCCATTTCAAGGAGATGGCTGCTTCTTCATAAATGTGTTCTAAGAGTTCTTTTTATCTTCTGGTACAAGTCCCTTATCAGATGAATGATCTGCAGGTATTTTTTCTCATTCTGTAAGTTTGCTCGCTCTTTGATGGTATCGTATGAAGAGTAACATCTATCCCGATATCCGAGGGCTGCCCGGAAGGCGTCCAGCCACACGCTACGAAACCCAGTGATATGTGTGGCAGGATACTTTCCGGCCAGTCCACGGATACTTCCTTGTATGTGCAGCACAAAACTCTCCTATTTTGAGTGAAATATCTGAGTAAACATTTTTCTAAGTTAATTTTCCAGTACAATGTTACAGAATCTTTGCTCTTCTCTGGCGCTGTAAAAGGTGCACTTGAAGCCCACCTGTGGATGGCTCACCTCCAGCACTCACTGCCGTGTGAACAGAGGCCCAGCTCCGGCTATCTACACACCACTGAGATCTGTGAATACCACGGAGCTGTTCTGGACAGGGACAGGCTCTCACAGCACAAATGGAAGATACCAAAAGTGCTACGATTCTCCCAAAAAACAGAGGGTAGGGGTCAGTCATTGGACCCCAAGCTCCTATTCATTCTCCTTCCTGGAGAGTGGAATTTCTGTAAACTGCACTGTTTTACTGTTAGTATATTAAAAATGTTATATAAACAATCTCTGTCAGAGCTTGTGTTTAGATGCATAAAATAAAAACAAATGTCAAAATGCTTTTGTTCTTTCGGAAAAAAATTCTTCCTTTGACTTTAAATCACTGGAGAGATGATGTCATCACCAAAGCCCACATTTTGACAGGATTATTTCCCCAGGTGGAACTGACCCAAGAGACCAGCACTCCTTCCCTCCTAGGACTGAAAGGCACTAGCTCCTAGAGGGTCCCTCGTAAGACGAGACCGTTTCTCCCCCTGCCTTTGTCCTGCTGATCACACCTGTACACGTGTTCACTCCCGAACCGTTTCAGACCCACACGCCTTCCTGCGGGTGGACTGGCTCCAACTGCTCAGAAATCCCCTCCTTCCCTGGCTGAACCTCCTGCAGTCACGTGACTCCTCACACTGCGCTCAATGAAACCCTCTGAGAGGGCTGCCAGCTCGCCCAGTTTTCCATGAATTAGGTCCTGACACTTCAATGAGGGAAAGACAATGCCTGAACCCCTGCCAGCCCTGGCTCGCAGCCTAGTGCGTGTCACGGAACTCTCCCCGCAGCCCGCAGGAGCAGCACTCAGACGCCCCAGACTGCCACACAGACAGACCCTTGAAAACTCCCAGCGCTGGGTGGGGTTACAGCTGCCAGGATGTTTCCCAGCCCCTGGCACCCAGTGGCTCCAGACTGTGCCGAGAAAGTTTTCTGTTGTTATTTTATTTTGTTTTTATTTTTATGAATGGCTTTGGTAAAAAAACGCAGACTGAAGCATAATACTACCGCCATTCATGAAAAGGGAAAGGAAACAACTGCTGTCTGGAAAGCTTTCTGGACACCAAGTAGACTGTAAGTCTCTTATCTTCCTTGAGACGTGTCTTAGTTTAGAAGTAAGTGTTGATACCTGGAAGCCAGCTGCTCCTCAGGGCCGTGGCCTCACAAACACCGCTGGCCAAGTCACATCTCTGCTGGGTCCACAGGGAACGAGCACCACTCTCCTGCACCAGGGCTGCTCTGCCTGTGCATTTATCATGAGAAGCTAATTCCTTTATGTTTCTAACATCTCCCCATTTTATGGGGAGGGCCCAGGCCTTGTTCTCATTTTCTCATAGGGAGCTAAGGACAAGGAGGCTCTTTAAGCAATCTCCCAGATCATTTCTAAAACTGTAACAGCCCGAGTTTCCTAATTCTCCCACTCTTCCATACAAGGCTCTGAAGAAACCCATTCTGCTCTCAAATTATAAAAACATCAAAACCAAATGCAAGGCAGGGAAGTTGTACTCCAGAGTCTCTTTCCTCTTTGGGGCCCCTCAGCCCCCCCACAGCAGTGGACACCTATGGCTGCCTCCCTTAGGCCCAGCTGGGATTCTCCAAGGCTCCTGATGGAAAAGTGAGTCCCTTGGGACAGGAGTCAGGCTGCGAGGTCAGCCACCCACCTCAATTGGAGATTCTCCCTTCATGGTTAGCTGTGGACCAAGTCCCTTCCACAGGTATGGATAACTTGACTGCTGCTCTGCTGAACAGGCAGCAAAACCTTTCCAATTGTTTTGCAGACAGTTCTGATGATTATGTCTCTAATGAGTGAGTTTACACAGCTCAGGCTCTGTCAACATGGTATGCAAACCTCTCTATGCAGAGAGTTTGAGCTCATTATGTTAAAAGATGTTTATACCTTTCAAAGAGCTTGAAATGGAAGTTCCCCCAGTGCACTTAAACTTCTAAAATGCAATGGTTGAAAGAGCTTCCTCCTAGAATCATACATCCACCATGAACAATAGCACCCAAGGACTTCAAAGGAAAGATCTGAACCAAGGCGGTGTCAGAATAACCCTGGGTAGAGAGCTGGGAGACCTCCCCCATCCCCCCTTCACATGTCCCCACAGTGAGAGCGAGACAGACTCTGAACCAAGGTGGTGTCAGAGTAACCCTGTGTGGGGAGCTGGGAGACCCCCCATCACACGTCCCCACAGGGAGAGTGAGACAGACTCTGAACCAAGGTGGTGTCAGAGTAACCCTGTATGGGGAGCTGGGAGACCCCCCATCACATGTCCCCA
>NW_003852533.1:4062426-4070309 GCF_000181295.1 Otolemur garnettii | reverse complement strand
GTCAGAATAACCCTGTGTGGGGAGCTGGGGAGCTGGGGACTCCCCCCCCCAGCACACTTCCCCATGGGGAGAGCGAGACAGACTCTGAACCAAGGTGGTGTCAGAATAACCCTGTGTGGGGAGCTGGGGACCCCCCCCCAGCACACTTCCCCATGGGGAGAGTGAGACAGACTCTGAACCAAGGTGGTGTCAGGATAACCCTGTGTGGGGAGCTGGGAGACCCCCCTCTTCCCCAGTCACATGTCCCACGGGGAGAGTGAGCTGCTCTGTGACCAGGTGGCCTTCACTGTTGTCCTCTGTAGGTCACCTCTGTGACACGGGAGCTCAGCCATGCTGAAAGTGCCCATGGGAGCAGCTTTACCTGTTGGGGGTCGACATAAGCAGCTTAAGACCCAATAGGCAGAGACAGCTCAGAGGGTAAAAAAGGGAAGGACACAATTCTGGATTCTGAGATCACAAGCAAACTAGCATTTCTACAAATGGAAGAGAAAGCTATCAAACTCTTAAAGTCCCCGAGTTTGCGAGATGCTCGTGTAGGAAGTGGTCTGCCACGCACAACCTTCTCAGAATAACTAAGGAGTCAGTTCTCTGGCCCTCTGAGAATTCAACCTGTGGTTCCAGGAAGTCTAGGCATCTCAAAGCTCACACTTAGCTAAGTCGCCCTGTCTATTGGCTCTTGAAAGAAAATCCTCAAAACAAAGGATCTAGACATTAACCATCCATTTTAGTGCTAATCTAAAGAGGAGCCGAATGGGCTCATCAACTTAATTTAACAGCAGCAGGCAGGATGCTTGGGGAAGATGTGTCCTACACAGAATGAGCTGGCCAGAAACCAAGTGGCCCTTCCGCTGGGACACGGTAAGATGGGTCTCAGGGTTAATGTAAGCAGCAGATTTTAATCTAATTAGTTCCTCTTGCTTCTTGCCAGCTGATAGTAGGTAGTTTTGCCTACTTTGTTTTAAAACCACACGTCCACTGTTCAATTAATACTTCTGTTCCCTAGCATAATCTTTTATCAAGTGGATTGTTCTTCCATTCTCACAGCAGTGTAGGATAGGACATATCTAATTATTTATGAAGAAAGGAATTTAAAAAACCTAATTTCTGTGAGAATTTCTCAGTAAGAGTTATATTTTAGAGGGCCTTCATGCCCTATATAGTTAACAACTCACAGGGTGAGCTCAGTCATTTAAAATTTTAAGTTAAATATAGTGTCAGATTAAAAATGATTGCTTAAAAATACTTGCTTTTAAATTTCCAAAAGAGTTCTTGGCTCGGCACCTATAGCTCAATCGGCTAAGGCACCAGCCACGTACACCTAAGGTGGTGGGTTCGAATCCCCAGCCCAGACCCGCCAAACAACAATGACGGCTGCAACCAAAAAATAGCCGGGCGTTGTGGCGGGCGCCTGTGGTCCCAGCTACTTGGGAGGCGGAGGCAGGAGACTCGCTTGAGCCCAGGAGTTGGAGGTTGCTGTGAGCTGTAATGCCACGGCCCTCTACCCAGGGGGATAGCTTGAGGCTCTGTCTCAAAAAAAAAAAAAAAAAAAAAGAGTTCTTTATACTTAAAGTCAGCTCACTGAAATACTGAGACCTCTGACTGCGTTTGTGTCCATTCAAGTGCCATCAGAGGTAGCAGCCCGAACCCCCCATGGGCAGGTGGTACAGTGTGATGGGCGTGCCCTACCGCCTGATGGGCATGCCCTACCGTGTGGGTGAGATTTCAATGTGTTTGATAAACAGGCCTCTTGCCCTAATCACTTTCTAGAACTGATTGTTTACAGTAAAAGTGTCCAAAAATGCTGAATAAGCAGACACAGCTCAGATAATGGACAAGTAACTGTCAAGTCTCTGTGCAGACCCGCCGTGCCATGCGCCACGCAGCTGCTCCAGTGATGGGGTGTCCACGGAGGGAGCTCCTTTGGAATTGTGGTCTGAACAGTATCCTTCTTCAACCTTCACTCCAAGTTGTTTAAAAGTTTAAAAGATGGCATTTTTCTCTATATATGTTATAATTCACCAAAGTTCACTTCATCCGGTGCTCAGAAGTTCTCCTTGGTCCCCTCCAGACCTGGGTGCTGCACTGAGTGAGCTTCCTCTCACTGTGCCATGGCTGGAGGAGGGTCCCCATATCAACAGGGAAATGGTACAATGGACACGTTTGTTTGTGGCCTGCTGGATTTATAGTTTTAAAACTTCAGTATCCCAGAATGTCAAGGTTTGTGTCTGGGTCGCTTAAAAAAAATGAAGCAGCTTTTGGCTGGTGCCACAGCACCTCCTCCAGACCAGCAGGCGAGTGCTGGTGAGCGGCCCCTCTTCACTGACCCTGGACGCTCATCACACACACTCTGCAGCTGCCCAGAGAAGTTCTAGGAGACGACAACTCTAACTAAGCTTAGAGTCAAAGGCCACGCTCAGAGGTTGGTACCCATCTATGGGAGTTGGGTACAAGGCATCCCACAATAGCAAGTGGGGAAAACTGCTTGACTTACGGAAGGAGTGTGTTTTGCATTTTTTTTTTTTTGCAGTTTTTGGCCAGGGCTGGGTTTGAACCCACCACCTCCGGCATATGGGGCCTGCACCCCACCCCTTTGAGCCACCAGGCGCCGCCCCGGAAGGAGTGTGTTTTGGTAGTTAGATGGGAACATGGTATGAAGGTTGTATGTATGAAGGTATGTATGAAGGTTGAAGAATTTATTTCAGATCAAATGTTGGTGCAACAATGTGAGGATGGGGGTCACCTGCAGCGAGCTGGACACGGTCGGATCACGTGTCTGGATAACACTTGTCTTGAGCTGGAAGCTTCTATGTTTTAGTGTGTTCCTGAATTGAGAACAGCCCTGCCCATGGGGGGGTGGAGAAGAGAAAGCATCTACTGTGAGTAGCTCTGATGGTATCACTCACTTGGAGAAGCACTGTGCTGGGTCAGGCTCCCCTCTCTGCCCCCGCCCTAGTACTTTCCTGTGGGCACAGGCAGTCACAGGTGGTTACAATGTGGAGTAACACCTGGCCCTTGTAGCCAAAGGAGGTTTTGTAGCTCTCTTTACAAAGTCTCCTAAGAAGTGATAGTCTACAGGGTGGTTTTGGCAAAATCTCTGAAATTTCTCTTAGTGTTGGAGGGAAGGAGAGGTGTTCTTTATTTTCTACTCTACTTGGCTTTACTCTCAGACTTTAAAGCCGAAGGCAAAAGCAAACATTGTTTCACAAATATCAATGAGAGTATTTATAGCAGAGCCCTCACTGCCACTGGCCTCACCATGTCTGCTCAGAGATAAGAATGGCGGCCAGGCATGGTGGCTCGCACCTGTGATCCCAGCACTCTGGGTGGAGAGGCAGGTGGATTCAAGACCTCATGAGTTCAAGACCAGCCTGAGAAAAAAAGTGAGATTCTGTCTCTACTAAAAATAGAAAAACTGAGGCAAGAGGATGGCTTGAGCCCAAGAGTTAGAGGTTGCTGTGAGCTGTGATGCCATGGCATTCTACCCAGGGTGAGCGCTTCCCACTGTCTCAAAAAAAAAAAAAAAAAAAAAAAAAAAGATGAGAAGGGCCACAATCAACAATCTACTCTAGCTGGTGTTGATGAACACTAGCCTGGGTGGGTGCAGCAATAAAGCAGGGTGGATTGCGTGAGAGCAGATTGGGGGCCAATACTCGAGAGTTCCTGCCTTTCAGACACCCTCGGAATGGAGGGGAAAGGTCAAAAATCACAGTATCCTGATTACTTCAAAAATCTGTCCTTCTGAAATCTGACCTGATGAAATTACATGTTGGCTCATCAAATACGAACTGATACACAATATGTCAGACAGCGACTGGGTGTACGAAGCAAATAAATATTTCAAAGTGCCCAGAGTTTAATGGGGGAAGACAAATGATAAAAACAAATACTAGGATACAACAGGAAATTTTAGACTAATATTTTCCTGCAATGTATTCTTAAGTGTGGAGAGGCATATTCATCAAATATAGAGGAAAACAATTACAAGAAAGAATAGAGAGATGACCGCTTTCCTTATAGTAAGGAAAATGAGAAAGCAGAGATAAGTTCATTAAAAAAAGCACAAGAAGAATCTGGAGGTGATATAGAGGAAAAGTCACTTCTCTCCTATCACAAAAAAATACAGCTAGAAAGAAAATTCTTCACCTTCACTTTGGAAAGTTAAAGATTATAGCTCATCTTAAAAACCAAAAGGTAACGTCATACAGATGGTGTTGTCAAGCCACAGTTCTAAGGTGATGCTGTGGCGTGCTCTGGAATGGAGCGGCTTCATGGGTGTTTTTATTTTATGATTTTATGGAAGATGGCTGTGCTTTGGGGACATAAAGATGCTGAAGTGAACAGTCACTTAGGCTGGGTGCAGGAAGGATGGTCTGTGAGTCAGCTGCTGATCTCAATTTTTATGATTCTCTTAAGTTTTGAGGGAAAGATCCACCCTTATGCAAAGAAGCAGAGTGAAAACTGCAAGGCTGACATTACTTCATGGAAAAAGAATCTGTTTGAGTCCCATTTCCGTTGTTATTTATTTATTTAAAGAGAGACAGAGTCTCCCTCTGTCATGGTGGTAAGCACCATGGTGTCACAGCTCACAGCAACCTCAGTCTCCTGAGCTCAAGTGATCCTCTCTCTGTTTTTTTAGAGACAGAGTCTCACTTTGTTGCCCTTGGTGAGTGCCGTGGCATCACAGTTCACAGCAACCTCCAGCTCTTGGGCTTAGGTGATTCTCTTGCCTCAGCCTCCCAAGCAGCTAGGACTATAGGCGCCTACCACAATGCCTGGCTATTTTTTGTTACAGTTTGCCTGGGGCTGGTTTTGAACCTGCCTCCCTCAATATATGGGGTCGGCACTCTACTCACTGAGCCACGGGTGCCACCCTCAAGTGATCCTCTTGCCTCAGCCTCCTGAGTAGCTAGGACGATAGGCAACTGCCTCTATGCCTAAATAGTTTTTCTATTTTTAGTAGAGACAGGGTCTTGCTGTCGCGCAGGCTGCTCTCAAACTCTTGAGATGAAGCAATCCACCTGCCTCGGCTTCCCAGAGTGCTAGGATTACAGGTATGAGCCACTGAGCCTATCTAAGTTTTTAAAAAAGAGTCTTTATATATTCTTTAAAAGTTCAAATTATTAATACTTATTCTGTATTTCTTTGTCTCTGCGTATACCATTCACAAAACTAGGCCACTTTGCATATGATACATACTTAACAGTGTCAAAGGAAGATGAATAAACATCTAAAACACCAAGCTGCTGGGCTGCAACAGATTAAATGCATACATACTGTGTTTACGGTAAGCCTAAGTCCAAACTGCAGCTAATTTCAATTTCAACCAGTTAGAAAGACACATGTTCAATATCCAATGAAAGCAGATGGCTCGGAGCCTGCAGCTCAAGTGGCTAGGGCGCCAGCCACATACACCAGAGCTGGCGGGCTGGAATCCAGCTCGGGCCTGCCAAACAACAATCACAACTACAACCAAAAAATAGCTGGGCATTGTGGCGGGCACCTGTAGTCCCAGCTACTTGGGAGGCTGAGGCAAGAGAATCACTTAAGCCCAAGAGTTGGAGGTTGCTGTGAGCTGTGATGGCACAGCACTCTATCAAAGGTGACAGCTTGAGGCTCTGTCTCAAAAAAAAAAAAAAAAGAAAAAGAAAGAAAGAAAGTAGATACTGTTAGAGATGACCAGTAACTAATATCCCAATCTGTTGATAGTCCAGCTTTGTTGGTAATATACTTGAAAGTCCACTGAAGATATACATCTTCTTGACGTCTGGCCTATTATCCAGCTGGTGGTCACACTGACTGAATCTGGACTTGAAAGACACACAATCTTACATATCACCTGTGCGTCTCTGTGCACCTGCCCACATGGTTATAGAAATAGTGATTTTAAAAACAGTTCTTATGACTTTCATTTTGACTAAAGATATTTAAAATCAATGCTTTGAAAATTCCTTTGGTTCTAAGAACATCTGTCTAGGTCTTTGAAACATTTGAAAATGGTTTTACAGATGATTTCACTATCAAGTATTTCCCAATAGCTAAAATATTACACATGGAAAATGAATTTTACAAGCCGAATCATGATTTTAGGTTATTTCCTTTCCACAAGGAAAGAGTCAGTACATTTATTTGTAGTCTCCTATGTTCTTAAGGGTTACATAGGGGCAGTTTGTGGGCCAAGAGTGCCATCATACATAACTGAGTCATCTCTCTCCTGCAATCCTAATTTAGCACCATTTCCCCGGCCTCATTGAGGGCTGACTCTAGCAGCTGAGTTATTTTCCTTAGAGGAATCTTAATATTCAGTCTGAGAAATGTTAACTATTCCTGAACTTGAGCTTATACCCTTGAACTTTTTGAACAATGGTGGAAGGGAGTTCTCTTCCACATCCTCACACTTCAGGGCAGACCTTGCACCCTGGTCTTTCTAGGGGTTCTCTTCCCTCGAGGATTTCTCTAGATTAACGCCTCTGCCTCAGAATCTGTGAATTAAAATCTCTCTGTTCCTTCTTTAGAAAACCAAACACTTCAATCAGCTTTGCTTCCAAATCCGCTCAATCCAAACCCTAGGGAGCTTCAGGCAACCACTCGAACCACCTGACTCAGCTCAACTTTTCTCAAGGTGATGGCGCTGAGACTGGCGTTCTGTTCACTTAAGAACGATTTATCTTTGTTTAGAATCGTTTGGGTTATTTCTGAGATGTCTTTCTGTGTATTTTGCTTCTTGATCACATCCACCAAAACAAATCTTCTTTAATTTCATCTCAGAATGAGATGACATGATCCTTTGTAAATTTACATAAATCAAATAACAATGCAGCAACCCACAGTTTAAAAGTGACTTAAAGTGGTCTGTCTGATGTGACCCTAGCAGCACCACCTACAGAGGCCTTGCCCTGTAGAGTCATGCGTGAAGGGGCTGAATGCTAAGGACAGGGGTGACTTGCACATGACGACAAGGCCAGGGCCACGCCACCTGCCAGGCTGCGCACGGTGCCCTCTGCCCCGTCCAATGCGCCACGCCACCCCAGGGAAGAACATGGACTATGTGTCAGCATATTCTGTGCTTGCTCTTCTCATGAAAAAAAAAAAATCAGTGTTATATGCACCCATCCTCTTTTATCTATAAAAATAGATGTTTTAAAAAACATAACAAAATCTAGTTTTCTAGGGCAAAGATTTCACTAAGGAGAAGGATGACCAAATATGGAGAAAAACTGTGTTTACCATAATGATTTAAAGGATCTTAGTTCACAAGAATGTTCCTAATGTATTTAAAGGACAAATCAGCATTAGAAAACTATATTTATACTAACAGCTTTTGCTCTGTGGAAAGTTTTCTCATCAAAAAGTTCAAGATATCTTAGAAACATAAATATTTTATTTCTCACTAGATTTCTATAAAAGCAGAAACCCTATCCTGCGGTCCTTATTGGCATCTCTATCTATCAATCTATACTTTCCTTAATCCTTTTATTTCTCTTTTTCCTTTAGAAAACTCCATTGAAAAAAGTCCAGGTAAAGCTGTGAAGACTCAGGTATCTGCTAAGAAATTATTCGTTTGTCCCCTCTTGTTGCTTACTCTAGTGTTTGATTGTATTGGAAATGTTACCTATAAATTTTGCAGCATCTCTGACATAGGAGGTCCCTGGATGCCGTTCTGTGTCTGTGGAGTTTAATCTCCTATATTTTATGTTCCTGTCTGTGAGAATGTGAGGAAGAATGGAGATGCTTCCCAGGCAGGTGTCAGGGAGGTCCTTCCCATGTGCAGCCTCCTGCACTCTCAGCCTGTCCCCTTCTCCTCCCTGACCCCTGCATATCTGTTGCCCTTACTCCCAGGCGCAGCCCAGTCTCTGCACTAAGGGCTTCTCCCCAGCCCTGAGCAG
>NW_003852533.1:4051497-4060946 GCF_000181295.1 Otolemur garnettii | reverse complement strand
TTCTCCCCAGCCCACCCTGGCTTGATGGTGCTGCTGTAGGTGTTATGCTTCCCAGCTCAGTATGTGCAGAGTCAGGGACTGTCGGAGCTTCAGATTCTTTCCACCTTTCTGTTCTATCATCTGGGGTTTGTTCTCATGTATCTCCCTCAGAATCACAAAGTGGGTATGGCCATTAGTGGTAGGAGGTCCTTCCAGACGAGTCTACATCCAGCAGAAGGACAGACCATTTCTTCCCAAGGCCCCAGCAGGTTTTCTTGTCTTGCAAGGTGACTGGGACCCCCATGTGCAGTTTGGACAAGTCAGATGTACCTGTGGGTCATGGAAAGTGTCACTTCCTGTGAAGAAAGGGAGACGGGGTGGGTGGAGGCAGCGGCCGTGCTGGCCTGTCCGTGGGGGCTGCTAAGAGGGGCCCTCTAGGCTCTGATCCCCTGCTCAGGGTCTGCCTGGGGTTGTCCTCCGGGGCTGGTGCACAATGCTTTTGCTCCCATTGGGCTACTTCTGGGGGTAGAAAAGCCATCTCTGCAGAGTGGTCCTACAGTCACGGTGGGGGCCAGGTCAGTGGCTTTTGCTCTCCTGGTCTGCTCAGATTTACCAAATCTGGTAAATCCAGATTTGCGGGCCAGAGCGTGTAGCTGTTCCTGATGGCTGGTCAGTGAGTATGCCATGTGGTCAGAAGCCAGCTCACCTCCTCGGCCACGTCCAGGAGGAGTCCAGAGGCAGGCAGTGAATGAGCGGCATGCGCTTCTGTCACATTCTGGGAGCTAGTGTGGACGTCTCCTGACTTTCAGTAGGAGTAGCCAGCGTCCCACCTGGTTGAACCGAAGAAGCGCAGGCGCCCCCCCTTCCCAGAAGCCTCTGCCCTGGAACAAGCCATGCCTTAAGTGAGCGGCCGTCCCTCCCTGGCCGTGGCACCCCTGCCCTGGCTCCAGATAGCACATGCTGGTGTGTCCGGGCTCACTGCCAGATGTGTGAGGATCTCTGCTCTTGCAAAGGACCATTGGTGGTGGTAGGTATTTTTTCTTTAATTTTAATTTTTTAAATAAAGGCAGGATGTCTGTAAGGTGGTGTCTGTGATTGTAGGCGCTGTTCTCAGGACCTGGCAGTTACCTGGAGTATCACAGAGGCAGCTTTTTGGCTTTGGGGAAATTATCCCCCAAAGAAGTCTATGGGCTTCGTGAGGTGAAGCAGAGTTAGCGTCTCAGTGCCTGTAGAGCTCTGGGGAAAGGACAGTGATAGCAGGAAGAGCAGGGCTTTAGGGCCAGCAGGACCCTTGAGGTCAGGTGTGGGATGCCCACGCACACGCCCTCCATGGGACCTGGTAGCAGCCTGAACCTGGATTTCCTAATCTGTGTCACATGGACACCTCACAACTGTGGGGTGACTGGACTTGTGTGCCCCAAAGCATGTGCACCATGCTGGCTGTGAGCGTTCAAGCTCCGCTCAGCAGCACCCAGGATGTGGCGGTGGTGGCTTTGGCAGGAACAGTGGTGGCAGTCATGGTGACACCGCTCCGTGGACTACTCACAGAGCTCACCAGCAAACAAAGCAGTATCACACCAGTGAATGACTGCAGGGTTCTGCGTTACACATTTAAAACCCACACTCTGTGATGTGGCCATTTGCCACTTACGCCTGCCACATCTGTGGCCTTCAGGATTCTGGTTCCAGCTGCCCAGGAGTGGGCGGCCAGGCAGAGTGTTCTGTGCTTTGTTCACCCAGCTCGGGACAATGGCGACTTCCTTTGCATTGTGTGGTCAGAGCTCACAGGCGCACATTTCACAAAGATGATGCTATCTACACCCATTTCCTTCATGCAGCTCCTGCCTGGCTATTTCAAGCACTCGATTTGTGGATAGGGCTATCCTCCCCCCACATTCTTGTAGGGCCAAAAAAAAGAATGGAACAAAAGATTTACAGAGAGAGCAAAGAACACACGCATTCATAATATTAACAAGGAACCATTACTTAACAGTAAAAGGAAAACAGCTTAATAATAGTGGCTTGCAAACTACATCTGACCCACAGATTCCATCTGTGAATGGATCCAGCCATGTGAACATTAAAGCTGTATGTCCCAGGCATGTATGAGAATTCCCTGTAGCTTTTTTTCATAACATTACTGTAACTTGAGGCTGCAGGAGAAGGCTGGGCCTTGAGCTCTGAGCTGCTGCCGTGAGACTCTGGAGCTTAAACTGCTTCCCTTGTTCTCCTGTCTCCAAAACACCCCAGGCTGCTGGGAGGAGAACCAGGCTTTAAAACACACTATTGTCAGGGGTTTCTTTTGAAAGGAACCTATATTTTATTAAATTTAATTAATGACTACCAATTTATGTGGCAGGATTTAAAAAAAAATCTTATTTAAAAAAATTATCATGCTCTGAAAGTAACTTTCAGCATGTTATAAAGTTAGAATTTCAGTGAAGGCAAACTTAATTCTTCTGTGTTCAAAGCTACGTGTTACTTGCAAACTACCTTTAATTGTTTAAAAGGGGCAAGAAGTACGCGTTTCTCTAAGACGACAACATAAGTTTCTATACTGTGATGTCTGCACGTGTGTTACACAGACAAAAGAAAATCAAATCCAATCCCAACAGACGCTGAGCCTGTAACAAGTGTGTGACACATGTGGTCACACAGACCCTCTGTCAGAGAGAACCCCCTCACTCAACAAATGTCCAAAGAGCTGCTTAAATGACTAACAGATTACTCCCAAACAACTGTGAAGCAGCCACCTAACAGTTCACATTCAACTCTGAGCTCACTGTGTGACAACACTTATGACAGTTCTAATATTTGATCACATTCCCTATATACATATAACCTTAAAATTAAGGTCATTTTCAACCTGTAGTTTAATGTCAAGTAGAATGTGCAGAGCTAATATTGAAGAGCGTGACCACTTGAACAACCTGATGGTCCTGACGCTTCCCAGCAGAGTCGACGACTACAGTGTGCTCAGCACACAAAGCCACACACACACTCTCCTAACCTCCCTCCTACTGGCCGCAAAGCCTGCAGTGACCAGGGGAGAGGAGCCAAGGAGAGGTGAGTGTGGTCGCTGTCCAGTTCAGAGAACCTGTGTCTTATGCTCTGGCCCCTAGCAAGAGGAGCTGGGCCTTCCTGCCCTAAGACCCACCAAGTCCTACGGGTGACACCTGCGGGGTGCCAAAGTCTGAGTCTCCTGCCACTGTCATGGACGTACAGCTGCATTCAGGGGCCTCAGGGAGCAGATGAGGAGACCAATGCCAATAGCACGGGGCAAGGCCAGCCTCTGGGCTGTGTGTTTTCATCCCCAGTCCCTCAACCGATGGGCAGATCACGTCCAACTTTCGAACGTTCACAGGCGTGAGCAGAGGCAAGCACAGGATGAAAGCTCCTCACTCCACTCATGAAGAAGTGACACCTGTGTGCATGGTGATGGTTTTTTACGGAGCAAATGGAGGCATGATGAGCCATGCCTTGGCCAAAGCTCTCATGAAGTCAGATTTTGCAGTTTCATTATAGCCACAACCTATTAATAAAGCCATCAAAATAAAAATGTGAATCCACAGTGGGCTGGGGTTTACAAAGAGCCACCCGCAGTGTGGCGCCAGAACTCTCCTAATGAGAAGCAGAGAGTGGACACGGATGCTAACGCAGGAAGCACATGGTCACGGCAGCACGGACAGGGAGAGGGAGGGCAGGAGACTGCCAGTGGACCTGCTGAAGCCACAGAACTTGTTTTATCCACACTGTATTTTTATCAGTGGCCAGAGAGTGCCACTGTTACAATCTGAATAAATTCTCAATTACTTAAACTATGTGGGATAACATCTCAGAAGGTTCCCAGTTATATCTGAATTCAGTTAGAACACACACTCTCTCTCTCTTTTTTGAGACAGAGTCTCATTCTGTGCTCTGGGTAGAGTGCCGTGGTGTCAGCCTATTCGCAGCAACCTCAAACTCCTGTGTTCAGGTGATCTCCCTGCCTCAGCCTCCTGGGTGGCTGGGATTACAGGTGCCCACCACACCTGGCTACTTTTTCTACATTTAGTAGAGATGGGATCTGCTCTTGCTCAGGCTGGTTTCAAACTCCTAAACTCAAGGGATCTTCCCATCTCAGTCCCCTTATCACAGGTGTAGCTACCACGCCCAGCTAGATCACATTCTCTTAAAGTGTCTGTTTGTAAGATGATGTGAGAATGCCCCGCTTTCTGGGGCTACTGTCCACTGAATATACAAAGAAGCAGATACTTTCTGAGAATTCGCACAGTCAATGGAGACTCGCACACATCATCCAGAGGAGAGCCCAGCAAACGAGGCAGAAAAGGGGGCGGGATGTGACTAACACAGGATTTGACTAAGAGCTGTGCATCTTTTTCTGAGAGCTTGTGTGTGGGCATGTTCCATCCTCAAGCCGTTTAGTACCACTCATCAAATGGGTCTGTGCTGCGCTCTGCTCTGGTGTCGATGAATCATGGCCCCATGGGTGTAAGCAAATTAATGACAGGTTAATTCTTCTAACAAATGGTAAATAAAAATTCAGTGAGTAGAAGAAATCCTCACTTCTGCTTGTTATTTATCGAGTGCAAGCTGATGTTTAAAGAGGTAAAAACATTTTGACAGACAGCTCTCAGCATCTTACATATTTTTTCTTACACTCTGCAACAGGCTAACCTACTGAGGAGACAGGGTGTAGTTACGTGAATATCTCAATAATCTTTTTATCCTTTAGCATTAATTACCTCTCTTTCACTGTACAGATCATCCAGTATATAAAATATTATTACAAAATGTGTTTCATGAGAATTCAACCTATTCTGTAGCTTGTTTGGGCAGGAAAAATTAAAGGGGTACTTCGCAATATCCCTTCTGCTTAAAGGCCAAATTTAGCGTTCGGTCCGGTGTCTGTGATCTCCGGTACAATGACATAGACAGACTCTGATGGAGCTCTGGGAAGGTCGCTCCATGGATCACACTGTTCGTGAGGCCCTGACATTTCCCAGGCTCCTCCTGCAGCTGGTGAGGGATGGAGTGAACCTTCACACGTCTGTGTCCCCCTTGGAGAGGACGAGGACGAAACTTCCCTTCATACCACACGGGACAGGGTGGGGTGTGATGATGGCAAAGAATTCACAGGAATGCAGCTCACTGCCCAGATACCCAGCCCCACTTCTCAAAGCAATGAGAGGTCTCCTCTCGCCACCCAAGAGCAACTCAGAGTGCATGGAACAGGGGTGTGGCGAGAGAGCTGCCCAGTTGGCGTCTGTGGTGTGTGCTCAGAATGCCCAAATCCCTGATGTTCTGAGCAGCAGTGGCAAGGAAAAGGCATTGGCTGTAGCCGTTACAATAACTGATTTTCAGAAATGAGGAAACCCTTTTGAAAGACAGCTGCTTTAGGTTTTGACTTGAGCATGAGTTTTCCAGACAGTAGCCTTGTCACGAGCCCAGAGAGTCTCCCCCGGTCTCAGAACAAAGTCTTCACTAATCAAACACAGCTCTCCTGTACCCGGCATGCTCTCCAACTCCAGCAGGGCTGTGCTGCCTGGGGAACACGCCCGCCACTCACGACACACAGCACTGTGTCTGGTCACGGAGCTGTGGAGGTCTGCACCCCGAACAAGTGGGCCGAGCTGAATCTACCTTTTAACCATCCACTGAGCAATAGCTGATTCATTCACCTCCTCATTTATTCCACACACATTCCCTGACTGCCTCCTGTGTACCAGGGACTGGACTAGGCACAAAGCTCTCAGCGCAGTCAGCACTCAAGAAAGGAAGGAAGGAAGGAAGAAAAAATAGGATCTTTGCTATTTAGCAAAACCCAGTGATGCTTATGCTAATAATCCAACATTATCAAGAAACACAAAATTTCATTCAGTGTATTCACAAATGTAGCTTGAGACACACAGATCATTTGTATGAACCAGATTTTCATATACAATCATCTTAATGAAATTTGAAGTTAAAACTTGAAGACATTAACTCAACTCTCTAAAAAAATGGACCATCCAAGCTTAGGGGCGCTTTCACAGGGCCAGCCCCTGACTTCAGCCTTCACTCCCACTTTCTCCTGGGAAGGAGGAGGGACCACGTGAAGGTTGGTCCTCAGGGAAACCAGCTGCCTCACTGCCCCGCCGGGGTGGGATACAGATTTATCGTGCTCAAATACCGGGCCCTTGAAGCCAAATTTATGCTACAAAACAATTAAAGAATAAAGGTAACTCAAACTGCGGAAGTTCAAATAGTTTATCCAAGTTTAAATCATTAAAGAAACCTCCATTTTTATTCTAGTCCTCCATTGACTGTTGTTCTGGCTCCTATTAACTCATACACACTCAGAGTTTTTAGAAGAAAAAAGGATACAGATACCAAATCAGCAATTTGTATGCGTAAACACCGTGTGCACTTGGACACATCTGGATGCACATCCCCACACATGTCTATCAACTTGCTTAGCTCCTGGGCCCCCTTCTTGTTGCCCTTGATAAGTAGAATCCTTATAAGCATATAAAGGATATTTATAGGTGCAAACATCTCTGAAGTCTTTCAACATTTGATTGTTTTATGTAGTTGTGAGATGATGGTTTGGGGAGGGAGTAAAGAAGGAAATTCCAAAATGTGAATGGTATTTAAACCTCTTGAATTTTTTTCTTCAAAGGAAGAAAAAAAAAAAAGAATAAAATTATGATTTCCCTGTTCAACAAGATGGCATGTAGGATGGCTGTGGGCAGAAAAATAACTAAAAAGAATATAAAGACCCATGGATTGAGTCCCTTTCATAAAATATGTGCATTAAAAAAAATCCAACAACCATAAAACAACCTTTTCTTTGACGCCGAACAAAAAACAACCTTGAAATTTAGTGCTGCTGAGCAAATGAATGAAAAATACAGATGTCTTTACCTTCAGCTCAACTCAGATCTGCCATCTGAACACCCCCATGCTTAACTCTTTATACCACTAATTGATCAAAATATTGTGTTAACAGCAAAGGTTTAAAGTGAGACTTAAACATATTTCTTTTTTTTACTCCCTTAATGAAGTAGAAAATTCAGCTGTGCCATATCCCTTTTCCTGTCCTCCCGGAATTACAAGACTTTAAATAATACATAAAAGCAAAATATGTGTATCTTTTCCTGGTATCCTACTCCTGTCTGATTTTTTTAAAATTAAGATATTGATTGCTTTATTTAAAACACAGGACCTTGATGCTATTTTAATTTTCCAAAGTCAGCTCATAATACCAATTTCCCTAAAGGTCAAAGACAATGCATTAAGGAAATACCACCTGCTACTTAGAGCTTGCACAGGAAATTTGCATTTCCACTTTGTGATGTGTTATTTGGGAGAAGGAAATGACAGCCTGCTCCACTGTCCCCAGGCACAGAACCCCAGGAGCTGCAGAGCAGCAGACAAGAGGAACGGCCAGTGTCCATGTCCACACCCAATTCACAGACAGTGAAAACTCAGCGGAGGCTGCCGGAAAGCGCGTGTTGACAGTAAGGTTCACCCCGACACTCTCTTCTGCTCCCGTCAGAGGCAGCTCACTTGCCAGCTCACTGGAGTTGAGGTTTTTCAATCTTTTATAAACAGTCTTGAGGGATGAAGGTGGTGGTTGTGGCCACGCCCTGGAACCTGCCCCAGAGAGTGAGGAAAGAGCATGGGGGACTGCCTGCCCAAAGTTCAACAGGCCCTTTCCACAGTTTATTTACAAACCAAACAAGGCTGAAGACAGATTACTTCCCACTGCCCAGCTCCCAGCAAAGGGGCCGCTGACTCAGACACAGTGTACACACGGGGGAGGTCTTGATTCAGCTGTGCTGGGGTCTACAGTGTGCTGGACCCTGCACGGTCGGCCTTCCCAGGGTGCACCTTCCCTCTGCTCTTCCCTCTCATCCTCTCTTATCTTTCCTGGTTTCCTTCTCCCTACGGGTCTGCCTACGACATAGGCACAATCTAACTCCACCCATGTATCTCGTACTTAGTGAGTTCAAGAGAGTCAAAGCCATCTGTGTCTTGACCCATTAGAAAACTTCACTCAGTTAATGGATCAGGGATTTTATCTGGGTGAGGGCAAACAACAAGTTTAACCGACTTTTTTTCCTCAGTGGGCTGAATGAGTATCTTACCTATGTATGTATCTATCTTTCTGAGACAAAGTCTCACTCTGTCTCAGCATCACAGCTCACAGCAACCTCCCACTTCTGGGCTCAAGTGATCCTCCTGCCTTGGCCTCCCAAGTAGCTGGGACTACAGGTACCCACCACAACACCTGGTTAGTTTCTCTATTTTTAGTAGAGTTGGGGTCTTGCTTGTGCTCAGGCTGGTCTTGAACTCCTGACCTCCAGCAATCGACCCACCTCTGCCACCCAGAGTGGTGGGATTACAGGTGTGAGCCATCACGCTCAGCTAATATCCTCTTTAAGGTACAGAAATATTTTAAATTGAATTTAGTTTAAAATTGTGTAGGAATGCACATTCACTAGAGTACTGGACAGTGAGGTATTTGATATACTTAAAAGAATTGGTGTAAGGTTTATTTTATCTACCGGTATAAATTAGCTACTTAAATATGCATTATTTTAGGAAGATCAAGTTGATGTTTTTTCCTCAAATTTCTAAATCAACAGTGAGTCTTTAAAATTAGCAGTATCTTCCTTTCATCTTTAAGAGGAAAATTATTTAAATTTGGTAGTTGTGATGCACTATGTACAAGTTAAGAAAACCCTGCTTTACAAACCCAACGTACTCAAGAGTGCAGCCTGCACAGAGGGCGGGACAGGGTCTCCTGGAGGAGGAATGGTCTAGCAAACCGGTGGAAGAACCACCCGGCTTTTACCCAGCAAGCGGCTCTGAGGGCAGAGAAATGTGGACTTGTCAGCACAGTATCCAGATACCTACGAAAACCCTTAGCCAATTCCCTGAATATTTTGGTTCAAATTCTAAAAGTTTGCCGTGCACAGACTAACTATAAAATTGTAAAAAGATGAGAAAAATGTGAACAATGTAAATGAAAAGGAATTGGATTATTTTGGCCTGAAGGTGGAATGTTAGTGTGTTGAGGGTTATCTCAACGACACAAACATATGCGTTCTGTGTGTGTGTGCGTGTGTAATCTTTCCACAGACACAGCCATCCTGTGTGTTTAATCCCCACACTGACTTCGTCATTTTGTGTGTGTGTGTAACCCCCACACAGTCATTCTGTGTGTGTAACCTTCATTCAGACATATCTGATTTTACAGACACACGGTCATTCATACAGACACAGGCACAGTCATTCTGTGAGTTTACACAGATACACAGTCATTCTGTGTGTGGGTAATCCCCATGCAGACACAGACACAGATACACAGTCATTCTGTGTGTGGGTAATCCCCATGCAGACACAGACACAGATACACGGTCATTCTGTGTGTGGGTAATCCCCATGCAGACACAGACACAGATACACGGTCATTCTGTGTG
>NW_003852533.1:4036177-4037324 GCF_000181295.1 Otolemur garnettii | reverse complement strand
GGCACTTTCCTCTGCCTCCCTCCTCTGGTTCCTGCCCCCTTTCTCACAGGCCCCACCTCCCCTCCCTGCAGCCTCAGTTTTGTTCTTCCCTTTGTGTCAGGTGCCAGCAGGGGCTCTGGGTTGCAGGGCACTGCGCTGCCCTGGAGGCTGCTTCTCTCACTGTCCTGGCCTGAGTGGCAGGGATGCGAGCCCTGGGGCATCTGACACTTCTGTCTATTTTCTCCTCTTTTAGCCTTTCCTCTCTTCGCTCCAGTCACAGCACTGAGGTGGCCGGGGGCCCAGTCCTTCCTTGACTTTTTTCCCTAGTCCCTGGTGCACCCACAGGGGTTCAAGCAGTGCCTGACTCAGATGAGCCCCAGGTCCCACCTCCACCCACTACCTCCTTCCTCCCTTCAGTCCTGCATTTCTCAATGTCTTCAAAATAGATGGACCAGACATTTCCCCACCATCTAAACCAGGCATCCTCAAACTACGGCCCGTGAGCCACATGCAGCCTGCCTAGGACATTTATCCAGCCTGCTGGGTGTTTTTGCTGTTACTGCCTGTCCTGATTAGCAGCTGACTCGTCCCAGGGCCCGCAGTCCAGCCCTCCAATAGTCTGAGGGACAGTGAACTGGCCCCCTGTTTAAAAAGTTTGAGGACCCCTGATCTAAACTAACATGTCAAACCCAGATTCTGTGTTTGCTTCCTGCAAAGCCCCCTCGCAGGTTCCCTCCCCAGAGCAGCACAGGTGTAGGCACCCCCGTTCTGGAGCCTTCTCGCCCACCCTCTGCTCTCCACATGCCACCCGTCTCTGCAGCCCCCTCAGAGACTATTCCGCAGCCAAAAAGCTGTACTAGATATTAAATAATCTCAAAGACAAAAGAAATATTTCCATACTCTCCAAGAAGTAATAAACAGGAAAACTCCCTTGGGCACCCTGAACGTCCCATGACGGGTCAGGACAAGTCCCTGTCACATACTCCCTGTGACTTACGGAGCGGCACCCTGAACATCCCATGATGGGTCAGGATGAGTCCTGGTCACATACTCCCTGTGACTTACGGAGCAGTGGCACCCTGAACGTCCCATGACGGGTCAGGACGAGTCCCTGTCACATGTTCCCCATGACTTACGGAGCAGCGGCACCCTGAACGTCCCATGACGG
>NW_003852533.1:4033377-4035614 GCF_000181295.1 Otolemur garnettii | reverse complement strand
CCATGACTTACTGAGCGGCACCCTGAATGTCCCATGACGGGTCAGGACGAGTCCCTGTCACATACTCTCCATGACTTACTGAGCGGCACCCTGAACGTCCCATGACGGGTCAGGACGAGTCCCTGTCACATACGCCCCGTGACTTACGGAGTGGCACCCTGAATGTCCCATGACGGGTCAGGACGAGTCCCTGTCACATACTCTCCATGACTTACTGAGCGGCACCCTGAATGTCCCATGATGGGTCAGGACGAGTCCCTGTCACATACTCCCAGTGACTTACGGAGCGGCACCCTGAACGTCCCATGACGGGTCAGGATGAGTCCCTGTCACATACTCTCCATGACTTACTGAGCAGCACCCTGAATGTCCCATGACGGGTCAGGACGAGTCCCTGTCACATACTCCCCATGACTTACGGAGCAGAATAAATGCTCCCAGCTGGGGTCACATGGGTATTTACAGGGCTTTTCTGCTTTTCTAACTTAATAGCTATCATGTTCTCAGGGAGACTCTGTCGTAACAGGCACATTGGAAATAAAGGAAGAGGAACGCAGGCCAGTGAGTTTAATAACAGGATTCCAGGCACGTCCTTCGGAACTGTCCGCACTGGCACATCAGCCCTGATGGGAGCTTGCCTCTAGCTTGTCTTCAGCTTCCCCATTTCTTTCTCTCTCTCTCTTTTTGTTGGTATATTCTCACTCTGTCACCTTGGGTAGAGTGCTGTCACATCATAGCTCACAGCAACCTCCAACTCCTGAGCTCAATGGATCCTCTTGTCTCAGCCTCCTGGGTAGCTGGGACTACAGGCACCTGCCACAATGCCCAGCTAGTTTTTCTTCTCAGAGTCTTGGTCTTCCTCAAGCTGGTCTGGAACTCCTGAGCTCGGGTGATCCACCTGCCTTGGCCTCCCAGAGTGCTGGGATTAAAGGCATAAGCCATTACACTGGCCCAAGTTTCCCATTTCTTAATTTTATCCCTTTTTATACACTTTTTTTGGCATTAAGGTACTCTTCTACCTCCTTAAAATGAATGTAAGAATATCTGTTTGTTATTGGACATGGGCCAAGCTGGCTGAGACCTGTAGTTCCACTGATCACCAGAACTGAAGTGGCTGAGCCCTATATAATGTCACTGTCCAACTGTCCACGCCTGGGACCTTACTGTCTACTCCATGAAGGGCTTGTCCACAGGTGCAAGCTTGGAGCAAAAGGCCCCCTCCCTGGTCAGGAGGACAGTGCCGTGCTCTTAGATCACTGTGTGTACTCGTCACCTGTGGACATCCCGAGCATGGTGCTCTAAGTCCCCAGCACCCCCTTCCCTGGGCCTTGGTCATTCAGAGGCTCATCTGGGCTGTCCTCAGAGGTCCAGTAGAGAAGAAGGGGAAGCAACATTGACCTGAGTCAATGATGTGGATTCTGCTAACTTGTTGTTACTAAGAATCTGTAAATAGAATGCTGAAGTTTTTAGCAAAAATCTATTTGGTTTAATCTCCAAATGTCCAAAGTTTAAAGAAAAAGAATGACTCCACAAACACATAAGCCAAGGCAGGCATCATGTGCAGGCGCAAGAGAACCAAGAGCTGGAGCAACAGGTGCAACGGGAGCAAATCTGAGACAGGGAGGTCCTGCCGACCCCTGGGTGATGGACGCAGGGAAAGGAAGGGGTCCCCGGAGAAGGAGGGGAGACCCAGGGTGACAGATGTGGGGAGAAGAGGGGCTCCCCAGAGAAGGAGGGAAGGCCCAGGGTGACGGATGCGGGGAGAGGAGGGAGTCCCCGGAGGAGGGGAGGCCCAGAGTGAGGGACACGGAGAGATGAGGGGGTCCCCGGAGAAGGAGGGGAGGCCCGGGGAGAGGAGGGGGTCCTGGGAGAAGGAGGGGAGGCCCATGTCAGATGGTGATGAGACAGGGCACGTTTCATAAAACTAACCTACACCAGAGCCAGCACTGTGACTTGTGCAGAAAGAGGAATCCCTGTGCAGGAGTGACAAAGTTCTCCATCCCCGTGCTTGCTGAGAGCAGGAGCACCCGGGTCAGAAGCCTCAGAAGGAGTGACTTGCTGTTTTGAAATGATGTGCAGAGAGCCACAAATAAACCTCTTGGGGCAACCCAGAAAGTCCTCAAGGTGGGAGTGGGTCAGGTCAAGAGCTATCATGGACCCCCCCAGTGCCAGGTCAGTGGGTTCTTCTGATATGTGTCCCCCCCAGGTCAGTCAGTGGGTCCTCTGATGTGTGTCCC
>NW_003852533.1:4029313-4031567 GCF_000181295.1 Otolemur garnettii | reverse complement strand
CGGGACGGGGACGCACAGGCCACAGGACAGAGGGGACGCACAGGAGACAGAATCATGGTTGCAAGTAATTAACAAAAATGTCTCTGTTTCAGCAGTGTCCAGCGTGATTGTGCCCGCAGAGCAGAGCCCCACAGCACCTCCTTTACTGAAGGTATTTTTCGACAGTACAGATTTTTGTCTGAGCACCTTCCAACAAGAATACTAAAGTGCTAAATTACTACTCCTCAAAACAGCTTACTCTCACACTGTCATAGATTTCATAGTATCTTATTTTAAGAATCACAATGCTTCATTTAATTCTCCTACTCCCCGACATATCACCATCCTTTGACACTCTATACTTTAGACCTGTGAAAATCGTGGCTGAGAGACGAAGACACTCATCCAACAGCTGGCACAGCTGAGACCTGACAGTAAGTCCGTGAGCAGATTCCAAATCCAGAATCCTTTCTAGAGTCTCAAACACATTCTGAGGCTGGTTATCTGTCAACAAAACCACGTCAGGTTGTTCCACTTATGCTGGTGACACTCTCTGGTAAACTCTGGAGACTGCTTGTGTGGGTGGCAGAACTGTTAGATAAAACGCAGGATTTAGAGATACAGGACAGTCCCAGGGACCCAAGTCCCTGGGACTCCCTGGGATTAGTCGGCTCATTCTGGACGGTGTGGGAAGCAACATCTACAAGTTTTTGTTCTGTATCTTGCTGAAGCCCACCATGAAGACTGCTCCCTGAGAAGATACTTTTCTCATTTGTTAGTTATTCAAATTTAAAGTACATGAGGTCATAAGTTTTGGTCTACACTACTTTGTAGCACTGAAAAATTTTAAAGTAGTATACTCAGTGAAGAAATAAATGCCAGAATATTAAAAAAAAATCAAGCTTGCTTTAACACTAAAAATGTTTTTAATTGATTAACTTACCAAAATAGTTAAGCATAAATAAACACATCTCAGTATTTACCATCTACCTGAAGTCGCATTCTGTGAAGTGTGATAAGGATCACACCGCTGTGTTTGGACATGGACAGAAAGACGGCAAGACAACATGGTTACAGAGAATAAATTCTGAAAAAGCACAGTGTGTAAATCAGGGTGGCCAGACCCCAGCCCTGGCACCAGAGCCTTAATGGAATGCACTGTCTGTCACTGTAGACGTGAAGAGCAGGGCAGATCATGGTGCAGAGATGCCGTTTGGCCACGCTTATAAAATAATTTCAAGCATGAAATTGTTCATAAACATACAACTAAATGTAGTAGATCTCAAATCCCTCGCTGTGGGCTGTTATTATTTCTACACAGATAACCTGGGTCTCAGGGAGGTGGGAGGCTTGTATCGTAAGGGATCCACAGATAACCTGGGTCTCAGGGAGGTGGGAGGCTTCTATCGTAAGGGATCCCATCATCTCAAGTTTGACAAGGAAAACCAAGAGGGGACCCGAATGTAATTCAGTGTGGTATTCCTGATGGGAATCCCAGGGACTCTCATTAAGAGGCCTGGCGTTGGGCATAAGCAGTGTTAGTGGAACAGACCATGCAAAGGGGATGGGGTGATGGTCAGCCTGGAGCACAGCTCTGCTGCCCGCAGTCCAGCCTTACTGTCACTGCCCAGCTTTCCCAGGAGCCCTGTCAGGCGAGATGGACACTAACACACTGTCACCTGCTTCTAGGGAAGGCTGAAAGCATATTAAGGTTTTCAAAGCTGGACCTGCCCAACAGCCAATCCCATTATTAAGCTATCCTTCCTTTTAAGACAGAGGTTCTCAACCTGTGGGTCGCGACCCACAAGAACTGTATTAAAGGGCTGTGACCACGGCATTAGGAAGGTTGAGCACCAATGATCTAAGATCTAACTTCAGAGTCCTGTGACAGAGAAGGTTCCTGTCATTTCAGCCTCAGAGTGTCTGTTTCCTATAAGGAAGCCAAGCCCTGCCCTGCCCCTGCCATGGGCCTCTCCCTGCACCCGCCACTGCAGCTCAGAGGTGGATTTTAGACGCAATTGCCCCTGAAAGGTTAATGTAAGTCATCACAGCATTCCAGCCTGCCCACTATGTTGTTTGGAAATAAAGAGAAAAGTTTCTATTTGTTACAAAGCAGTTCTTAGGACTAGAAAATGTCCCAAATGATCCGAATCCGTATTTCTGAATGTGGCTCCTCACGAGGGTCTCACCCACTGCTGCAGTCTGTGGGGACCCCAAAGCTGAGTGCAGAGAGCCAAACCCCACACCCCTGTGCTCATGACCCCTGACCCCTGAC
>NW_003852533.1:4005034-4029224 GCF_000181295.1 Otolemur garnettii | reverse complement strand
TTTTTTTTTTTTTTTAAGACAAATGAAAATGTGTAAGAAACCTAAAGACAGCCCTGGAAGTGTGCATTTCAGTCTAAGCTGGACAGTGCTCCAGAAAGTAATAAGGAACTGTTTTTAAAAGAAAAGGAAAGAAAATAAAGAGGAAACTATAAAAAACTAGCCATGGCTCCAGCACCCAAATTTCCCTCTGGGAGACCCCCATGACCAAGCAGGAGCATGATGGCCAGCGAGTGGAGATGCACACGGGGCCCACGCATCCACATCACAGCCACAGGTGGGCACCACCTTACTCAGTAATCTGTCACGTGGGGACAGTAGCTCCTTGCTTTCAGGTATGAGGACTAAAACATAAAGATTTTTAAGTAGGATACGGGGTGGACATAAAGTTTGTGTGCAATTTAAAAAACTGTAACGTAGTAAATTGCACATAAAATTTATGGACACGCTGTATAAAAGATGTGGTGTGCTGCCTCAGACAGTGGCAGCTGTTATTCATGATTATACTCTTAGTCTTCAAGAGGAGAATATTGGGAATATGGAACAAATACAAAAAGACCTGGAGAAAGCATCGGCTCTCGGCACTGGAGACCTGTCTTAGGAGAAGGTGGCCGCTAAATCCAGAGCTGAGCAGAGGCTCCCTCCACCAGGCGCAGGACAGAGACCGGTGGGTAGGAGCACGCTTCTCACTGCTCTGACCTCGGCTCCCTGACTTCCTAGTCCAGCTCCAGTGAGCTCTTCACTACAGGCACAGGGGCTCGCTCTCCCCACCCCATTCCTTTCTACTTATTTTTAATATATCCTTTTTACTGTATTTTCCTTTTTGTTGTTGTTGCTCTAGTAAAAGTGTTTATCTAACACACTCAACACCCAAGATGCTCTCTATACGCCGCATCTCATGTTGGAGGACCCCAGGGGACAAAAGGCCTGACCACAGGTGTGAGTGCGTGTGCGGGGCTGAGGCTCTGCTCCCAACAGCCGGGCTGTGTGTGCTCCTGTCACACACATAAAATCTACAGGGTTCAAAACTGTCTGAAACTCCTGCCATGGGTTCCTCCTTCACTCACGTTTACACAAGCAAGACAGAGGCATGACTTAGGTCTGAAGTTGATGGCTGGATCAGGTCAGGTCCAATTTCCCTCTCCGTTATCATTTTCATTTGTTTGTTTCTAAACAGATGCCTGCAGATAGGGGCATGTCTTCCCCACTCACCATGACTGGTGACAGCCTGCACACCACTGGCGTTGGACAGCTTCTATTCTCAAGTTAGCCTGAGAGGGCAGCAGGATTTTTGAACTTGTCTTCCCTATGCTGTGATGAGACTGAACAGAGCCCAGAGATGCTGGACACTCCACATTACAGGGAGGAAGCAGAGATTTTAGGAAAGCAATCCAGAGTTTAAATTTTCTGCCTGGAGGGCATGCTACACCTTACATCCTGTTAAATTCCACAGGTTATATGATTTATATTAAATGGGGCAGGTCCCAGCAGAAATTTGTGCTGGCGCCAGACAGAACAACTGCTTTGATGTGCACGTTTCAGAGTGTCGTGGCTCCTGCGTATGGGCTTACATATAAACAGTACAAAGATTCAGATGCACCTGCTGGTAGTAAAATTATTAAATTGCTAACATGTGATTGTTGAATATAATAAACATGTTAAAACTAATCTATTTTCTAAAAAATTAAATCAACAGTTTAAAGGTAAGAAAAATTTAAGTCAGACAGTCTAATAGTTTGCTAAGCTACAGTTGCCCAGAAAAGAAAGCCAAGCGAACCCTCTGCCTGCAGGTGAGCTCAGAACCAGACCTCCTTAGATGGGGGCAGGATGCGTTTTACAAATGTAATTGTAACAGAATTTAGGGCCAAAGGGCATCGTCGTTACTGCTTTGTTAACAAAACTTTTGCTGTAGTTCGACCACATCTCAAGCTGCCCTCAACCTGCACAGCAGCTGGGTCCCAAGTCTGTCTGTAAACCAGCGGTCCTCCAACTATGGCCCAAGGGCCACATGCGCCTCTGAAGGACATTTATCCGGCCCGCTGGGTGTTTTTGCCACTGCTGCCTGTCCTGCTTAGCAGCCGACTCGTCCTGGGACACGCAGTCCAGCCCTCCAACGGTCTGAGGGACAGCAAACTGGCCCCCCTGTTTAAAAAGTTTGAGGACCCTTGCATGTGGAAAGCAGAATGAATTTTCTTACTGAAATTACGATGGGTAAAATCATGAGCGTTTATTATGTCCCCATTAGATGGGGGTCTAGAAGTCGCTAAAGATGAAAGTCCCTTTGGGGCAGAGACGGATGCGCAAACAAATAGCTACTCCACTAGTGCTGTAAAAAGAGCCGGGGTGCTAGGGGAAGACCACCAGCCCCACCTCCCAGCAACAATGGGGGTCAGATTTAAGCCATTCTGAGGATGTAAATAGGGTGATAAAGACTCAGGAGAACAAAGAAGGCTGCAGAGAAGGGAGGTACACAGAAGACCTCACAAAGGCGAAGGTGAGTCTGGAGAAGGCCCTGGAGGTGAGGGCTGGCCGGGGTACACAGCCTGGAGGTGGGAATGTGGCCCTATGGGCGAGCGACCTGGCCAAGAACAGCTCCTAGGACAGCCCTGTGCCCGCCCTGCCTAAGGGGGTGAGGGAGGCCCAGGGCACCTTCTCCCTCACACCACAGCCCACCACGAATATAAGGTCATCTCCTACAAAACTCAAGGCAAATACGTGTTTGGCCCACGTGATTGTCTGATTGGGCCTTTTTCTCCACACAGCTGAGTGTTGGCTTCCGCTGCACGGCTGACTGGCAGGCTCCACTGATACGGTGCCCCTTTTACTCAAAGGAGTAAGGAGTAGAGAGGTGGCCGAGCCACCTTTGTTGAGACGAGAACACAGCGGCAGGATCTGGTGGGACAGCCAACATGGGACTGGGGTTGCCCAGAAGCAGCAGCAGGACTGTAGGCGGTGCTGGGGCCCGGCCACCTCGTCACCAGGCAGCCCCGTGCCCCCCCTCCCCAGAACCAGCGGCCACACAGGGCGCTACTGACAGGCACCACTGCAAACACAGAGCTCCTGTCCAGCAACTTCCCACACTGCAGCTCCCATGCCGCGTAAGCAGCCACCCCCTTCCAGACACCTGTTCTCAGGCCACTGGTTAGTGAAGAGCCCCTGAACAGCTCCGGATGCCCTTACAGAGGACAGAGATTCCCCTTTCAGTTTCTCTGTCATGTCCCCTCATGTTTACTTGCTGGCTGATCCCCAACCTTGGACGAATGCTGTGAGGCCGGAGCTCTCAGTGGCGACTCTGCCGAACACTTTCCCCTTTGCCTAGACTTTCACGTGCTGGGGTCCCTCCCGTGTCAGCTGCACCCGCTGCCCACTCACCTCTGGGGTCAAGTGCTAACTTCCCAGGCCCTGGCCAGGACACTATATTTGACCTTGAGCCTGTGGAGTGACTATTAGGTGATGACATCACCTCTGAAGCTTGTCACTGCCTTATGAGCACAGCCAACTGCCCTGGATGAGTAATAAAAGACGTAACACTCTCTCTCATGCTCAGCCTCGTGTGCTACTCCTAACACCGTTCTTTCTCGTCTTCTCTCATGCCTGCAGCCTTCTCCTCTCCATGGCTCTTGTGGGCACCACCAGCTGCTCTAAGCACTGAACAAGATGTCCCAAGAGAGCAGCGTGTGGCTGAGCCAGCTCATGATCAGGATTCTGAGCGTTGGTGGTGGCGGGACCACCAAGTGGGCTCACCGAGCTGTGGAAAGCAAAACCACGTCAGCAAGAGACTCCTGCTCAGCTTCTTCTAGAGCAGGCGTCCTCAAACTATGGTCCACAGGCCACATGCGGCCCGCCAAGGACATTTATCCGGCCTGCTGGGCGTTTTTGCCACCACTGCCTGTCCTGCTTAGCAGCTGACTTGTCCCGGGGCCCACAGTCTGGCCCTCCAACAGTCTGAGGGACAGTGAACTGGCCCCCTGTTTAAAAAGTTTGAGGATCCCTGCTCTAGAGCCACAGAGCACTGGTCCCCAGGGAGACAGCCACGACACGTGTCAAGGCAGGCTTTGGGCGGCTGCGCACCCACCTGCATAGGAACCGGCCTTCAAGAGCTCACATAAAATGGCAGCAAATCCACATGCCCACAAGACACGATCACCAGAGGCACTGACCCCCCCGAGTGACCCCTGCCAGCATTCCCCTCACCTCCAGCAGGACTGGCTCCCTCCAGCCACTGAGCCATGTGACCTCAGGCAACTTCGCGGCATGAGTTTAGCTGAGGGCTGAGGCCTAGCATTCAGGCACTATAAAAACCAGTTTGCTGGATGTGGGGGAGAATTAGGACTTCAAAGACTCTCACTCTGTCAGATTAAATTAACATATGGAACAGCAACTGAGCTATGATTGGTATTCATAGCATCAGCTCTTTGGGAAGGCTCTGGCTGGTTTTTAATGCAGCTTGTTCACTGTTTTAAGTGAACTATTGCTGATCTCTCTGACCACTCAGGAGAATGGTTAATGCTCACAGTGTAACGTTGAAGAGTAAAAAGCTGAATACAAAATTAAATGGAAGGTATAATCCGTTTTTTCTAAATGAGAGGGGTTCTATACCGTATTTAGTTTTTTAAAAGTTCTTTACTTCATATTATGGAAAAATCATATTGCAATATTAATTCTGACTTCCCCTGGGTAGCAGGATTAAGGCAATAATTTTACTTTATTCTGTGTGTTTTTATGAATTATCCAGAGTTTTGCACAGAATGTATTATTTTAATGTCAGAAAAAAATATATAGTGTTTTAAAGGGAAATATATTTTTTAAAGGAAAATATTTCTCATGTGAGCCAAGCACACAGTGAGGCCCTTGACAGACAGCACTCCCCGTAGTGCAGGCCCTGTGCACACGGGTTCAGACCCGGGGTGCTTTACTCACCTCTTTGTTTATTTTTCTTTTTATTCCTCCATGTAAAAAGTTGAGAAAATGAACAACCGAAGTATTTGAATAATGGTAAGACTTTTTTTTTTCCTGGAAGAGTAATGTTTCAAAATACAGTAACATTCCATTGAAGAACCTTGATAAAGAAGTAAACAGAATAAAACACGAAAACTTAAGAAGTGAACATCGCAACTATTTCTGACTTACAAAAACAGAGATTTCTTTTGGTTTAACTGAATGTATCACTGTTGTAAATGCTCACTTTAGAATTTATCCTTATGTCCCTTATGTTATAGAGTCAACTTATTATAACTTACTCTCCAAATAATCAGAAAGCCTTGCCTGTAAAAGGTAAAAATTGGGACATGCATTTTAAAGTCTGATATAAATGACTAAGTGAAAGTTTTAAATTTTTTAAATGTTGTTTCACTCCACAATTTACCTAACCAAACTCTGACTTGGTTATAGTTATATACATACAAAATGTTCATAAATTTTAAAGTATAATACCAACAAATTGGCAGGTACTTTAATCCTCAAAATACCAAAATAATTGTTTGAATCAATTAATAGAAAGCATTGTTCAGAGTCATCAGAATGACCAGTTAGACGCATCAGAACTATTCTGTGACACCTTGTTTCACTCATTTATAAAACAGCGACACTTCAGCTGTAAAGTTACAACAACAAGCCAGTTGAGGAACAATAGCTAAAGACCTGGAGCACGTGACTGTCATCATCCTGATCCTGGTGTTCTCTACCATGGGAACTAGGACAGGTGGTGACTGCATCTTCTGAGAAATGGCAGGCCACTGATAGTGCTGATATCAGAAGTCATTTTAAAGTGTGAGCGCTGCAGCTTGCCGTGGCCAAACGACCCTGTAAACGCATCCAGTGACGGGAACACTCCGGTCACTTGCAGGCGCAGGAGCCCACAGACTGTAGCGAGTGACTGTGAACCAGGAATCCTGGCTCTAGTCCCAGCCTCACAAGCCGTGAGCCCGGCCATGCTGGAGGAATCTCCCAGGGTCTTTTGGGAAACGAAGCCAGTGATTTAGAATCCCGTTTTATAAGAGTGGTGCTTTGCAATGACAAATTCAAGATAGCACCAACTCGGCTGGTGACCACCCCTGTGGGGCCTGCTTGGTTTTGCTGTTCAGTGTGACGTCCTGGCAAATATAATTCTGCCTCTCCCAAGTAAAACATTTCCTCTTTATCTCCAATAGGAAATCAAGAGGCTCTAGGCAGTTATCATAAATGCAAATTCATCAGGTGCTGAACCCATTTCATTACAGCAACAAAAATGAATGTTATCTGAGGCTTCTCCACGGAAGCCTGTTCCTCACCATCAGGAAGCTGAAGGGCCTGACATCACTGTGGGCTCAGAGATCTGCACGGCCTCGGCAGAGGGAGGGCACAAAGAGCCTCTCTAGGTCCCCAGACACCAGGGTTGACAGGGCTGCCAGAAACATTTTCCTAACATTTGACCTGAAAACACACTGACGGCGACACTGGAACCTTTTACGTCAGGTCCTCCTTACAGCGGTTCCTGTTGGCCAGGACCCCAGGCAGCCCCGCCTGCTCAGCTGCGCCCGGCGCCCAGCTCCACGGCCTCCCAGGAGCACGCTTTCCACACTTGTGCTATTTCACAGTCAGCCTCTGCCTTTCTCCAGAGTTTCCTGCTGGTCTGCGGTTCATGTTGCTTCAAACTGATGGCCGAAAATATCTCAGCTAATTAAAAATCCCGCACTTCCTGGCACCTTCCACGCACACAGATCATTCACACGCGTCCACCTTCGTGCTGTGAGTTCACTTCCGTGAACTGACGTGAGCTTCAGCCTTTCAAACCATTAAAGCTGCCAGTTGCAAGTTGTGGCGTTTTGTGGAGAGCACACACGTGCTAGATCAACATACAGTGAAATACCAAGCGCCTGGAGGGAACGGCACTCCCAGCAACACCTCCACCTGGCTGCTTGTTTCTGTAAAAACAATGGGCCAATAGCTGGCCCAACATTGTGAAGAATGTGCTCTCTCTCTCTTCTTTACATCATACTTCAACTTGCTTCATTTTCTTACTAAAGATACTACCTGGCTGATGTAACTATTTCACTCCACAGATCTTAGACGTAAAATTTTGAAATACTATTGATGAGTAGCACCTGCCCTTTGGTATGGGACGAGACGACAAGGCGGGAGCCGGACTGACCACAGGCTACACTGAGCTGCATCATTAAATCCCGTAGCACCGGCAGGGCAGGAGTGTGGCTGCGGCAGAGATGACCAGTGAGCGGAGAAGATGTCCCCTCCTTTCTTCTGAATGCAAAGCGACTCCAGAACACACTGCTGTCTGCTCCACGGCCCCCTCTGGCAACTGTTTCCCGGGCTGTGCTGGCTCCTGTACAAGGCAGGTCTGGTGGCCCAGCTGCTCCCGGGCTGTGCTGGCTCCTGTACAAGGCAGGTCTGGTGGCCCAGCTGCCTCTGGTTTTGCTCTCACACTGGTTGATGAGCATTTCCCCAGACTCTGGGTGTGTTCAGGAATTAGACGGAAAGGAGGACACATTTTTGTTTGTTTTGTTTCCTTTTTTCCAGGGGCTCTTAGAGATAAAGATCTTGTCAGAAAATAAAGAATTTTTGAGTCAAAAGATATGGACTCAAATCTCACTCCATTATTTATTACTGGTAAAATTAATTCTGTGTAAAATGTCTCATTTTTGAGTAAAACAGGGCTATAGGAACTGAGCCCACCAAATTCTTTCAAAGACCAGTTTTGAAGACTGTGCTTGATACAGAACGTAGCACGTAACAGGTGTTTGATACTGTTGGTTTATTATATGCTATGGAATCTTATAAATTAAGATTATCAAAGATCTTCATACATTTGTGCCAATTTTCTTTAAAAAAACTGGAAATGGCTCTTTAGCTACTTATTTAGAATAGAAAATAACAACAACAACACTAACACTTCTTAAAGTGGGATGGTCCATATTGTGAACCAACATTTGCACTTGACCCCAAGAACAGAGAACAAGTCTTATTCACATCAGCGTTCAGCCAAATGCTGTTTGGTACATGGCTGGAGTGCCGAAAACCAGCCGAGCTGAGTTTTTCAAAAGCAAGTTAGTCAACACCATCAAATTTTACTACATATGAAATTCAACTTTGCGGGCTTCACATAAAAGACTTAGTTCTTTCATACTTCAGTATATTTGATATAAATACTTTCATTAGATTTTCAAAAACAAAGTAAGTTGGTGGAAATTGCTTTTCTTTCCCAGGCATGCGCGTGTGTGTTTCATTCTGTTTGAAACATTTTGTGTCCTTGGAATAACAAGGAGCCGAGCACAGGACTCAACAGAAACCTGTGAAGGGTTTATGCATTCAGGTCATAATGCTTCTACTATGCTTCACTATCTAGTAAATGTTTAACACCAGGTTCTCTGGGGGAAAAAAAAAATGTGTGTATATACATTGATACAAGTTCATTATAAATTTTGTCATATGAATACAGTATAGCAAACAGTTCACAAGTAATAAAATACGCAATACTCTATTTCTAAGTTCTACAGTTTCATTTGCTATTTTTTGCAAAACTCAACATCAGTTTTTATAGTTCTGTCACCAACAACAGAATCACAAAATCAGGCTCCAGACAATGCTAGATTACTATTCGATTCAGTAAAGCTGGCTCATGCCCTCAGCAAAGGAGCACAGTCACAACACAGATTAGGTCATGTTTTCATTTATATCATGAGTAAGACTGACGTGAAACTCACGGTGTCTACCAGCCGGGTGAGCGACTTCCTCGCTGAGCTGGATCATAGATCTGAACACTCACAGAATTACTGCCTTACATTTTACCTGGTACTCAAAAACGTAAAGGCTACAAAGACAACACTCTTTTAAGTTTAAGTTGTATTATTAAAACGTTCTCAATAACTAAGTCTAGACAATAGTCAAAACAATGGTGTTGTTTGTAGTATTTGCTGACGTCTGTGGTGTACATGCTCCCACCCCGTGTCATCACTGAACGCCGGCTGGGGAGGTGCTCAGTGCCATGCACCACAGAGCACTTTCTCCACATGAATACAACCAGCACTCCAACTCTAAGAGCTTAAATGATAAAGTCTAAAAATATATTTGGAAATGGCCAGCTTTGCACGGTATTTGCTTTTAACATAATTTAATTATAAATTTATATACATTAATTTTTAGTAACAGCTGTGTTTAATAATAAGCTCACAAAAATTCCTGCAAATTTAATAATTGGCTCCAAGATGGCTCCTGCATACCACAAAACCCCCTACAAACTCCAGCGAACTTGAATGAACCTCGCTTTATCTGTGAATAGGTGAATTCACTCACTGTGTTCAGAAATAGTAAGCCTGTCTACTACAAAAGTTGGGCTAGTTTTGTGCTTGGTTGTCTCTTTGAGAACAGGAAAAAATAAAAGTGTCCCTGTGGGCTCAGCACCCCACCTCGTGTTGCTACTGCAGCCCATGGTCAGTCTCCCGGGCCAGGGCCACTATGCATTTGCTGTGGCTGCTAAGAGGAAAGTTAGTCTGAATCGGGCTGGAGGTCTTGGTCTGATAAGCTCTAAGCTCTGACACGCACCTATGCTGGGGACAAGAAGCGGATTCTACCTTTCTAGAAAACACCCCAGAAAGGAGTCTGGGAAAAGAACCTGACCACACCCTCAGGGAAGAAGGAGCCCTTGGAATACAGTGTCCCACTTCAGTAAGCCCCAGCGCTTTGTGACAAACTCTCCACATGCAAGTCTAGGGTGCATGAGGCCTGGCTGGAGAGTGCAGAGAGATGGATAATTAGCGTCTTCTCTTTCTAGTGGAGACGGAGCAGGACCAGAAATAACCTAAGGAGGCTTCAACTCAAACACAATTGTCACTGACTATAGAGTAAACCTGACCTAATTTGTTAATCATGATGAGCAAAATGCTCCAAACCACATATACAAAAATAACATAGGACAGATACTGAAGTAATAATCCCGTAAGTGTTACCCTATCAGGCCTTTGGGAGTATTGAAATGACTGAGGTGAAAGATTTTGCCCCACTCTGACTTTAGGAGCAGCAAAACTCCAAGCGCCAGGACGCTGCCTAGGTGGCGAAAGGGCTGGAGGCAAAGTGAGAGTGGGCAGTTCACGGTGACCAGAAACAGAAGCTTTCCTGGGATGGGGTGGGATATTTGTAAATTAAAATGAGAACTATGCAGAGATAACACATCTTCAAACCTCATAATACAAGTAACACCATCTGGGAGACAGTCACTTTCTTCCTCAGAATATAAAATCCTAAAGGGCACAGACCCTGGTAAGATGCACATTATGCAGAAAACAGTCTGCACGGAGCGAGGCTTTCCTTAATCAGCACTCGGAAAGTCGGCCCCAACATTTCCATCTAATGTCCTAGGCTAGAAGGATTCTCATCCAGAGTTAAACTTGATTCAAACCCTCATCTCCAGCCTTCTGCAATGACAGAAAACATCCCACAATTATCCTATCACAAGGCAGATTTTCCAAAGTGTGCCCTGTGATAATACGAGGGCTGGTGGGGTGATGGAGCAAATTCTCCTACAGGGAAGTTAGGAGTGGAAGTCATCATGGGGGGAGAATGTTAAATGTGGGCTCTACAGCGAATAAACAAACATTGGAAAGGACTTTGCTCCCAAACGTACCATAAACCACAAGCTATGAAATATGAGGATGGGTGGAAACGTTTGGACATTCGACTAAACTTTCAAGTTTTCATCTGTTTAGAAGCACCAGTTCTGAACCAACAGGAAGTCAGAGTAGGAAGAACACAGCCGAGGCACTTTTCCAGGCAGGTGGAATCTGACTCCGCTGTCCTTTAACACTTAGACTGGAGACCCACCTGCCTCATCTCTAAAATGCGAGTAATAGCACCTGTGTCGATCCCACGGAGGAGCCTGGACAATGCCCAAAGGGTAGTGCTGGGCCCAGCAGGTGCTCACTGTGTGAAGTTGCTGAGAGCAGAACCAGAGCAGATGAACCTGGTGTCCATGAACCAGAGCAAGATACACCCGGTGTCCATGAACCAGAGCAGATACACCCAGTGTCCATGAACCAGAGCAAGATACACCCGGTGTCCATGAACCAGAGCAGATACACCCGGTGTCCATGAACCAGAGCAGATACACCCGGTGTCCATGAACCAGAGCAGATACACCCATGTCCATGAGCCAGAGCAGATACACCCGGCGCCCACCACGTGTAGAAACCTAAATACTGAGTAACATGAATCCAATGTCCACCACGTGTGGACAACTGCACACTGAGGAACACAGATATCTGAAAACACAGGATGCTTTCTTAATGGAACAAGGATGCCTCTAACCATTTCAGATCCGGGTCCCAGCTCTGTAGGAGGCACTGGCCACTGCAGGCTTCCCGCAGGCTGGGCAGTTCCACTCCGCAAGCTGCGAAGTCACTGAATGTAGGTCTGAATGCTGGGTTTGGAATTAACAATGAGCTTCAGTGGGTATTTTAATAAACAGTATTAGCCAAAAACAAAATCCAGGGAAACAAGGGACACAGTGCTGCTTGACTGAGGACAATGACTTTCTACTCTGCTACACAAGCTGCCAAACTTTTCTTTTTTTTTCCTCTCCCTGGCTTGTAGCAGTGGATACCCAGGAGTGTACTGAGCTGGGGACTAGGGGCTGTGAACAGCATCTCCACCCCTGGCGAGAAGCTGGCTACTGGGGCTGAGACTCCTTCTGGGATGCCCACACTTACCCAGGAGGCTGCAGCAAGATTTGCATAAAGACATAACATCAAGGGCTGTGGAATCATGATGGCACTCTGTTGTGTGCTCTTCTCCGACACAGGAGTTTATGGTCCATATTTCTTCAGTAGAAATGGCGAGTGCTGCCCCTCGCCTGCCTCCCTGACCTTGTGTCCCTCTGACCTTTCCAGGATGGTCTGGCCCCGTGCTCACTTTGAGCTCTCCTGGCCGTTCCTTTTTTGTCTCTTTGCCCAAGCCCCAGTGTTAGGACAGAACACAGGAGAAAACTAAGTAGAATGCCTCTACCAGGATACCTAAAGGGTTACTTACTCTGAAGTTATAAGACACAGATTTCCATGTGAAATAAGAAAATTTAAAAAATTTTCTCAGATACTTAAAAAACTGCAGATGACATGACTGCATGTTCTCTAGCTTCTGATGTTTGTTTCTCTCGTCAAAGAATAACATTTAAGTCACCTAAAACAATTCCAGTGGTATTTTTCACTTGGTCACTATTGCAGGAGTCAGTTTTCAACCGACCAGTTTTGGGTTCTTAGAGGTGAACAGGACATAGGGACTGAGCTGCCTGTCCCACCCTGCAGAAGGACCAGGCAGTGTCCGTCCATCTCAACCACCAGATACTTCAGGTCATTGGGTGCAGCTCGTGGCAAGGCCCTGAGGCCCCGTGAGGGGCCCTTCCAACGCCTGTCCACAGGCAGCACAGGGTGGTCGCTGCGGGGCATTTATGGCATCAACTTCTGCCCAACAAGTCCCGCCACTGGCCACTGACGGATGAGAAGCTGCCCCCCGAGGTCAGGGGTCTGCTTCTAGAAATGCCGTGCTGCACACAAACGATTGGAGGAGACTGAGCAGAAGGAGGGAAAACACAGGCAGAAAGAGGGAGGAAGCCCCACACCCCACAGCGTCCGCGTCCTCTGCTAAGGTGCCCGGTTCTGTTTATCATGAAAAAGGCCCATTAATGCCAGCCCAGCCCATGACAGACAACTATCAGGGCCCAGGGTAAGTCCAGGGATGAGAGGGAATTCGCCAAAAGGCCTTTGTAGCTGAGGAAAATGCCCACTCCAGAGAGGAATGCGGAGAATTCTGGAGCACAGGCCGTCCTTTGTTGGCAGCCTGGCAGTATTCTGGAGCAAATAAAGGAACAAAAATGGGATCTCACGAGCAACCAACATTTGAAGAAAATGGTTTTCAAAGGCCTCCTTGAAACATTTCTTTTAAAAAAATAAGTTCCCAACTACTACTCTGATGAGGATGAGCTGCAGGACATCCGCCCGGAACACCACTTCATGGGTACGTGTGGAACTGGGAGATGCCGGCAGGAACACAGGCCAGTCAGCTCCCTGTGTCCCGCCGAGTCAAACAGTAAGCCAAAGTTAAAACTTCACCGATGAGGAGGCACACACTCGCCTCGCCTTACTGACGGAACCAACTGAGATGCAGCAAAACAGAAAAGCACTGGGCAAGGCAACAAGGAGGCCTGTGACAACCAGACTGTGTACAAACCGCTGCAGACCACAGCAAAGCACCAGGATGCACTGAGCTCTCACCACCACGGCAACGTGCACACGCCCAGCCAGAAAGCAAATCTGCTGGGCCGATCACCCAGGAGGCAGGGGGACGTTACACGTAAGGGCCGAGACACGGGTAAGCTTTGCTTTCATCTCCACTGTACACAGGGCAGTGTGTGTGTGCTGAAGCCCCAGCTAACACACGGAAAACACGGCAGCCTCTGTTGTCCCCAACAGACAATGGCCAGGTCCCCCAGCACAGGGACAGCAGTGCTGGGCCCACTATGGCTCCCTTAGTCAGCCTTCCTAGAGAAAACACAATCTTTCGGCTTTGTTTGGGGGGGAAGAAGCTGAAGTAATAGAGCGTCACACGCTAAAGGCACATGGCTTTTTAAACCCAAGGCCTCAATCGTCATCAGCAAGGCGTCTGGGACATCTGACTTTCTCATTTTTCTCAAAAGGTTTTTTCCCCTGCTCCAAAGGCCTAAACAATTTTAATGACTTTTCTGCACAATGTGCCCCTAGGTGTAATACCTTTCCTCATAAATCTTGTTATAGACTTATTTTACGTTCCATTTTAATGTTTGCTGGGTTGAGGGAGGAGCAGAGTAATAATCATGTAATTCTAGTTGAAGGTTTTCCTCCCCTTTCTCCTGGGCTGAAATCTAATAAAATATTATTTATTTGCATCTTTGGAGAGCTATTCACTGACATTTTTCAAAACTGTAGTAAAGTGGTTGCAAAGGTGGTGTCTTTATTGCTTTGCAAATGTTGTTCATTTTACAATTTGTTTTAAATGCCAGTTTACTGGTACCAGTGGATTAACATTATAAAGCAGTATTAGGATGCAATTTGGGGTATACACAACAAATGCAAACCTTTGGACTATGCTTCTCCACACTCACTTCTTATTTGCCCATGTAACCATATAAAACACGTCTCCCAGACTTCCCTTCCAAATAATTGAGCAAACATAATTGTGGGGTTATTGCATCACTGTTTACGGCCAACCTTGCCCTTTCTAAGAGTCACTCCAATAAGCCTCTACCTTCGGGTGCACTCCCATAAAGTTCATGCATCTGTGCACCAAAAGGGAGGGTCCACTTTACTTTTGCATCATTAAATGTATAGTTTTGCAAACACTAATGAATACAATATTTTCTCAACATGCACCATGGCTTAAAAAACAATTGGCATACTTTCCTGATGAATTTTGCAAATTTCCTCCTGTGTCTGGACTGAAAAAGCTTTATTATTAAAGTTGTTATGAATAAAATGCTTAGTTTTGCCAACGTTAAAAAAAAAAAAAAAGATCCATTTGAAAGTCATGTCCAGAGCAGAAATCAGTTTAAGCACAGAACAGAATAACTGCTCTATAAGACCCTGGTTCAGGATTCCCTGTAAACGGAGGGCACCCTGCACCATGACAGAGTCCTCTGAAATCTTGCCAAATGCATAAATCCCGGAAACATCTTTTAAAAGATAAGGATGAGCTTGGAGAATTGATCATCAAAGAAATGCGCAGTGCCCATAAAATACCCCCCCCCACACACAATTCTCATTTGCCAGATCCTTTTTCACAAATCCAGCAGATGGTAGAGTTTTAAAACCAAGTTTTTCAAACGGCAATCTGATTTTCAATTTAAAACAGAATCCTCAACATGTTAGGAATAAAGTGCTGTGGACGTAACACAAACACCAGAGGCACAGGAACGGAGCAAGGGGAGAGGAGGAAAATCAGTAACAATTGTGAACTCAAAAACATAAGGCCAAGAGTTAGCTGCATAACTTGTTACTCCATTGTATCTTTTTTTATACTACAAAAAAAGCAAAAAAAAAAAAAAAGCATTCTCCACCAGCTAGTGACACTTCTGGGTGCTCTGGGGAGAAACGCACAGTGACGAGGAACTGAGAGCTGCAGAGACTGTGGTCCGGGGAGAGTGAGAGTCAGAGACCCTCTCGCTTTCTGTTCTCTTGGAAGATTCAAACTATTCCAACACCTTCCTCCTTCAATCGTCACTCCTCAGAACTAGAACAATTAGTTGCCTCTTGAGACTGACGGAGCTCAGGCTCTGATGTCTCTTCACCAGCAGAGGTTCCCCCCGTGACCCACAGGACAGCTCTGTGCCCTGCAGGGGAAGGGAGGCAGGAGAGGTCCTCACGGGCCTAGCTGCTGAAACCCACCGTGGTCACTGAGGACGAAAACTCCCCACACAGGAGCTGGTTTCAGAACCAAGTTGCTTTGCATCCATTTTGCAAAGACCAACAGACATGTGGATTCAGCGCTTTTTAGAATTTTTTCACATTTTAAACTTGTACCCTCAGGAAGAAAAAAGAATCACTTTGAAGAGACCAAAACTACAACAGAAGAGATTATCTGCGCTTTTCACGCGTATCCGTTTGGCCTCAACTCTACAACACACAGCTCTGGACTGCCCTGTCACAGTAGATCTTGTCATGAGACCAAGTGCCTCGGGTTTCAGCTGTGACCACACCGCTGCAGAGGGACGGTGGGTGCTGCTGTGAACAAACTGGGTCTCACTATGGCCCTTGAAGGTCTTCCTGCACCAGCAGCCATTAGAAAGCCAAGCTGTAATTTCACCCTCCTTGTGCAGAATCTTGTCTCACCTTGGGCAGGAAGCGGGGCTGAGTCAGTGGGGCATGACGACCATCGGCGTCTGCGGCCAGGCGCAGTGTGGCCATCAGCATAAATCTGTCACAGACACACTTGCAGAGGAAAAGGGACTTCCACACACTGCAGTCTTTACACTTTTGATGCAGATACAGATTTATGACACACGGGAAGCAGAGCGCCTTTGAGCCAGAGGGGCCCCATGACTCAAGGCCGTTTTGTAGGATTCCACGGCTTGAAAGAGCTACACATTTAGAACTGTGCTTGAAGCCAGCCCCTTCTAGCCCCTTCCAGCCCCAGGAGGCAGCACCATTTGGTTGAAGTAAAACCAAGGACTTTCCCCACAGCTGGCCAGCTCCGGTTTTAACAACAGGCCGCACAGGCCGAGGACGCTGGAGCATCACCAGGTGTTACGCCAGACTTTCAGGGACCCTTCCCCAGCGGCGCTGTCCCCACGGAGCAGATGCATTCAGAGATGATGAGCTCTGCTTTGAAGAGCTCCCTTGCTTTGTTCACTCAAACGCAGACAACTCTTTCACCAGGATACTTAAACACAGTTCAACTGAGACCCTAAGAAAAGTGTCTGAAGTTTCAGGCAAGAAAAGAAAAAAAGGAAGCAGCTAGAAGTAAATGCAAAACCGGCCAAGTCGGTGTTAATTAATTGGAAACACAATGGCAGCGCTGCCTAATAGAAGACTTCCTCCACACAGCCAGCATCTGATTCAGGGAGTGACTCAGTCAGCAAAATCACAGTTGGGCCGACTCTCATGGGGCTGGCAGGCCAAGTTCAATATTTTCCCTGTGAGGCATGCTTGTACTATAAAAAGAATGTGATGTTTGAAAATGAGTGTCTCTGCTCTGTGTGCTGGCATTAAAAGCCTTTCCGAGCCCCCCCGCCACGTCGTGAGCACGCTGTATGAATCACAGTCATGTGACGAGCGCCTCCCTGCCAAATTCTTTCATGCTGCTACCACGGCATGTTCCCTCTTAGGTTTCTGCCAGCAGCCTCTGTCCTCCAGCCAAGACCATCAGCGTGCATGTCCTGGAGAGGCTGAGCTCTCCGCCCAGAGTCACCCTGAGGAGGGAGGAAGCGCAGCCCCGTACAGACTGTCACTGACTCAGTAGGCAGGGAAGGGGACTAAAGGCAGCTGAGAGGTGGCAAAGAGGCTGCAGTGGGGGACAAGACACACAGAAAGGGGGTGCCTTTTGGGAGAGCAGCCTCCATGGGGCCGGGCTCCAAATGGGCTCATTAAAGGCACGCTGTCACACAGCACTCCTGAGAAAAGATCGCTAATATCATGGGTGAAGACAGGGAGGCCCGCGGCCGTGAGGCGACTCGCTGTGGCCACACGGCAAAGGGCAGCAGACTTGGGCTGGAGCCCAGGCCAGGTCCCTGGCTCCTCCCCTTCTGCTCTGCCAGCCCCGATTCTGGGGCTCAAACCTGGTTAATAGTTATGCCACTCTCTTACTCCCACTGTGCACACCGCCACTTTCCACAGTACATGTTTATGAAAATATTTGTTAGCCAGACTAACAGCACAGGACCAATCTTCCCCAACCGTGACCGCAGAACCCACCCCACGCCTGACAGTCTTCCCCAAACGCTGCTCCAGGATCGCAATGGGAACTGGGCGAGTGAGCAGAGGAAAACATTATTGTGGTCCAACCTCATGAATCACTCCTGATGGAGCCACTCAGCCTTTATCCCCTACTCACATCTGCATCTCCTTGTGCTCATTTATTGCTGTGGTTAACTATAGATTAATCGACTTGCCAGTTTTCTGGCTGAGTCTCCTGTAAGCTTTGCACTGTCTGGCCCGTATGAGGCAGAAACGCATCATGAAGCCAGGAAGCTCCCTGGGTCTCAGGGCTTGTTTACCCTCGGCTTCCTAAACAGCCTGCTGGTTAAAGGGCTTGGGGTCAGACCGGTGTCAAAGGGGCCGAGTTGCCATGTCTGACAGTGGATGGAGGAGGAGGTGAAGGCACCATGAGCACACTGAAGCAGCAGGAAAGTGGTCCTCCCGTCCACAAGTTCTGTCCATGCGAGAGCCGGGCGGGGGCAACAGGGAATGAGGCTTCACATGAGTCAGTTATGTGGCCACCAGGAGGGAAGGAGCCAAGCTCTGTGGTCCCCAACCCGTGACGGGCACCAGCACAGGCCTGTGGACGCACCGCAGGAGGGAAGCACTCCCCCGTCACTGGCATCACCGCTGGGCTCTGCCTCTGCCGGGTCGGTGGCATTGGATCTCCCTGCCACAAACCATGTGAGTGGTACAGGCCACGGCTCCTGCTGAGAACCGACACCTGAGGTTGTGAGGTGGGGATAGAAGGTCTCAAAGCACCCTGAAGACATCCTTCCCCACCCACTCCCATCTATAAGAAAACCTGTTTTCCATGAAAATGGTCCCCGGTGCCAAAAATGTTGGAGGCCACTGCTATACGTCAAGTGGCATCAGAAACACAGAATGCAGAGTCACCCTGGACAAGGGCCTAGGTCTTCCTTGTTATTGATCAAATCACAAAAACATGTTGGTGACAGATGAAGCAGGATTCTGAAAGGACTTTAAACCAAGACCTATTAACTTATTCACCTAACAAGCACAAGCGGCAGCCAGTACGTCGCAGGCCCCAGGTGAGGTGGGACACACAAAAATACACAAAAGACGGTGTCTGTCCGACTGGGGTTAAGCGTAACTGGGGTAACACACATTAGGCCCTGAGACAGTGGTCCAGGCTCGGAAACCACTAGCTTCGTGGGGTGAGAACTTTCCAGACTTGGCCAATTCTGACTTGGCTCAGGTTTTTTGAATGTTATTTTATAATTTTTCATTCATGCATAATATGATATATATAGTTTCTATTATTTGTAAAGATCAGACCAGTGTACTCGGGGCCCCATCACCTTGCTGATGAAATTAGCAGAGGGAAATGCGAGTCTCTCGGCTACCCTACTGTGAATTGGTGACAACGCGGTTGTCGTATGGACCCATGTTATGAAAGAAATGAACGTGGATAAGAATGAGTGAAGACGGCCGGAGAATCTCCAGGCAGGATCCGCCACGCACATGGGCCAGGCAGGCCACAGACATGGCACACGGATGCCTCCGCCCAGCTCTTCCCTTGGGGCCTGTCGAGTCCCCAGCAGGTCATGCACGTCACCACTCCATGCCCTGGCCTCTTCATCAGCAAAATGAGATGACATGGCGTCTGCCTCACCGAGTTACTGAGACAAAGAAATGGAGGCGTCCTCCCCGCAGCCCTGGTGAGCACGTTCAAACTAAGACTCGTCAGCTGCCCACCGACCTCTCTGCAGTCAGCACAAGTCATTCACTTCCTGCAAAGCCAGAACGTTCTGTACTAGAATGTTCTACTGGCCATGGGTACTGCGTTTTCAGTGAGCGCTCCTGGAATGGACGCTCTCTAGCACACGCACGTGCTGTCTGCAGGTGCATCTGTGCATTTATTTACTATGTCTGTTTACTGCGTCTTTATCCTAACAGGTCCTCTGTGGACGTGGTCAGCACAGCTGAGCGTCATGACTCAGCACCTTGTTGGCAAAGAGAAGGAGAACTCCCACATCACCCTGGCAGCTCCCACCGAGGACAGTCTCATCTGCAGGAATGCGCCCTTTCTTCTTTTCTGGGACTTGAGGGAAAAAATAACGATCCTGTATTAATCACAGTAAGTCTTACCAAATCCAAATGAAAGAGGTCTGAAGTATCTACTGGACACTGGAGTTCATGTGACAAGGGTAGTAACAAGGTTTAGGGGATTAAAATGGACACAGTGTTTCTTTTAAGAAATGTTTAATACTTTGGATATGTTGACATCAATAGGGGGAGGGTGACAGGGAAATTCAAAAGCATAAGGAGACAAGAAATTGTGTACAGTCCTTCTTGCTAGGATGGACACAAGCTCCCAACTGGTGGGGAGAACACAGCCTCCGTAGTCAGACGAGCTGAGCTCACTGTGCCCACACGGGGAGGGGAGCCCCGGCCCCTGTGTCACGGCTGCTCTAAGAGCTCACACTGTGCCTACACGGGGAGGGGAGCCCCGGCCCCCGTGTCACGGCTGCTCTAAGACCTCACAATGTACCCACACGGGGAGGGGAGCCCCGGCCCCCGTGTCACGGCTGCTCTAAGAGCTCACACTGTACCCACATGGGGAGGGGAGCCCCAGCCCCCGTGTCATGGCTGCTCTAAGAGCTCACACTGTACCAACATGGGGAGGGGAGCCCCGGTCCCCGTGTCACGGCTGCTCTAAGACTTCACACTGTACCCACACGAGGAGGGGAGCCCCGGCCCCCGCGTCACGGCTGCTCTAAGACCTCACACTGTACCCACACGAGGAGGAGAGCCCCGGCCCCCGTGTCACAGCTGCTCTAAGACCTCACACTGTGCCCACACGGGGAGGGGAGCCCCGGCCCCCGTGTCACGGCTGCTCTAAGAGCTCACACTGTGCCCACACGGGGAGGGGAGCCCAGCCCCGGCCCCCGTGTCACGGCTGCTCTAAGAGCTCACACTGTAGGCACTCTGTTCAGATTTGGTGGATGAATCAATGACTTACAGATATAACCAAAGTTTTACTCAAAGGGCCCCCTTTTAAGAAAATATTTGTGCCTTTTCAACTCACAAATTATGCCCTATGTCCCTGAACTGCCATGGAAAAGGGGATTAATAACCTCAGAAAACCAACTGCTATTTCTTATCATCTGAGTACAGATCTGTGTGCAAATGAGGAAGGTCAAGAAGAAACACCGACCTGACCCCAAATGCTGACTGATGCCTCGGGGTCAAAGCAGCAAAGGGGCAATCAGAATAATAAACGCAATGATGATGCTTTAAAAATAAAATAGAAGAGATTTATGGTAGGCTAATATTTGCTAGTAAGATACCTTACCGGAGAGGGTCTAGTAATCAAGTGGCGAAGAATCTTTACTATTTAATGATTTTAATTACAGAAGTTAAGATCTGAGTAACTATTGTTCTTTAAGACTTTTAGAATCGTGCACATTCTAAGTAAAAAATGTAAGTTGTAAACCTCTTCCATTAGGTGACTCACTGGAATGCCAACTTAAAAGAGAACAGCCCAGCTAACGTTGTCAATGCCTTGCTGAGTGGGCGTTGGCCAGTCATGGAGCTCTGCTGCCTTTGAACCCGCTCATTACAATGTCACATACTGTGCAGGGCCCGTGTGCGGAGTGAATTCTTTATAGAAAAAGCATCTTTTAAATTGCCAAATACATACGTGTAGAGGACAGTAACTGGCATTCTGTATTTCTGCATTTCTTTCTAAATGAGCTCAGATTTCATAACCTATACTTCAAGAGAATCTTGCTCTCTTATTAAGGGGCATGGGAGAAACCAATAAATAAAACAGAAAAATGAGGAATTCAGTGCACTGTGTCTCCAAAAAGCAGGAATATATTTAAGATAAGACGGACAAGGTCTGGGCTGCTGGACTAAGAAGATTTCTCTGGGAATTTCTCTCCATCTCTGTGGCACACTCTGGTTGGACTCACAGCTGCTCCCCTGAACACCTCAGCTCTGCGCTGTCTCTTAGCCGGCACCACACTCAGTAATTCCCCGCAAGAAGGATGGAGCAAAAGAATCCCCAGCAGATGAGGGAGAGACGGGACTGAGGGAGGGAGAGAGTCTTCACTTTTAAGTGAAATGCCAGCTTGAAAGCATTTGAGAACAGTCCAATTCCAGCCACCGTCCTAACCTCTCAAAACTGGGCAGCATGTAGCCACTGAACAATTGATAAGAAAGGCGAATACACTCAGCAGTGCAGACGCATGTGTCAGATACACTCAGCAGTGCAGACGCATGTGTCAGATACACTCAGCAGTGCAGACGCATGTGCCAGTCAGATTTTAAGTCTGATCTTTACCTTTATTCGTATAACCCAATGGCTTGTGTCAAAAAAAAAAAAGAAATATTTCTGTGGCTTAGATATTTGATATATCATCAGATCAAACTGTAAAATCATTTTGAAATTGACTCTCAAATGATGATTACTTATAAAAATCTTTTCTGATCATTGTTGGCATTATTTTTATTATTTGGACCAAAAAACATGGGAGAGGCAGCCTGCCTTGATACTATTTTTTAAAAAGGGAAATGGTGAGACACTCAGACACTTGTGCACTGTTAGGCGCACAAGTGACCTGCGGCCTCCAAGCAGACCAGGCCAGCCCGTCATGTGTCCCTGGGACTACACACATTCCAGATGACACCGCAGGCCACCAGCGCACAACGCCGGCTCATGTGGCAATCACCAGGTTTGCAAATGGAAAAGAACAAAAACTTAGAGGGAAAACATTTTGTTTTCAATCTACAAGGGTATTAATAAAACGCAAACCCAGCATTTTGTGGCTACATTTCCCAAGAAGCGGTCTCTTCCGGCCAAAAGAACATAACAGCTATCTTTTGTATCTGAGAAATATGTATCTCCTGATGTCATTAAAAACCCACAATTGTCATGATCAGGGCTGAAAATATGTTTCTCTGAGATATGAGCACCAAGAAAAAAAATTGGAGATAAATTCCACCAAATATAACCTGTAACTGGGAGAATTCAGGGAGTGTAATTTGACCCATTATTCTGTCACAGCTTAACATCAAAGAGCTTCTGTGGTAAAGCTTTTAGGAATAAATAAACAGTAAGAAACCATTTACTATAGTGATGAAGAGAGGATAAAGCAAAAGGATAAAAACTTTTTTTAAAAGATGACTTTTGTCTGGGCGAGGTGGCTCACGCCTGTAATCCCAGCACTCTGGGAGGATGGGGTGGGTGGGTTCAGCTGGGGAAGAGGAGGAGGCCAGCCTGAGCAAGAGTGAGATCCTATTTCTACTAAAAATAGAAAAACTAGCTGGGTATGGTGGCAGGCACCTGTAGTCCCAGCTCCTCAGGAGGTTGCTGTGAGCTGGGCTGATGCCACAGCACTCTAGCCTGGGCAACAGAGTGCGAGTCTGTCTCAAAAAAGAAAAAAAGACAACTTTCTATGCCAATGCAATTTCCATCCACAAGAGAGGAATGAAGAAATAGAGTAAGCCGCTGAATTATCAATTAAAAATAGAGTTAGTTGGAAGGCTTATTATGATTTAATACTTAATACCAATTGTAGGAAAATCGCAGTTTGGAAATTACAAGTGATTAACATAAATACTTAAAAACTTTATGACGTTTCCTATGTACCAGCTTGATTTGAAGCACTTTACGTAATTAACTCATTTAATGGGCTTCGCTAGCCGTTTCTAACACTGTGGTAATGTCATTATCATTGCTGTTCTGTAGCTGAGGTAGTTAAGGCTGGGGAGTTTAAGAAACTCGTCCGAGTCGTACGGGCAGTGATTACTAGCACATATTAACATAGATGACTCTAAGTCACAAAATTTCAAAGATGATAATACTGAGAATTTACTAACTAGCGTAATTCCATTAGGACATGAACAGCCTTGAGAGAAAAATTTCCCTTAGTAAAATAATACTGCTGGATTATGTGGACTAATTACTTTCAGGATACTAAACTACATGCCTGAAGGTGCACGCTTCCTTAGGAATAAGGACAGACACAAATAGAGTTTAAATTTTGCCCTTGACAGCAAAGGAAGGCAGACCTGTGCACTAACTTGGATCAGTTGTTGTCAACTGACAGGTACAATTTGGTAAAAATGCTAATTTTTCCTGAAAGCCAGTGGGCATGCAGATTTGGGTTGAGTGCCCCTTATCTGAAATGCTTGGGGCCCAGAAATGAGTCTTGGATTTCAGATGTTTTCAGAAACATTCGCCTCATAGTTCCCTGTCCCTAGTCCAGAAACCCAACATGCTCCAATGAACATCCCCTTTGAGCATCACGCCGGCACTCAAACGGCTCTGCGTGCTCAGAAAGACGTCATGTCACACTATTCCCCAATTTTCAACCCCATCCTGAATTACATGATACACACACATGAAAAGGACAAGCAGCTCCCTGATTCCAATAGGACAAAATATACTTGGGAAGCAGGATTGTTTACTGTAAACTACGCCTCTTTGGGGACACATTTACAATTTTGAAAGAAGTAGGCTTGGCCATGACAATAATGTAATCCAGCCCTTAATTTACAATACACACAGATTCACCTGAACTCAAGTTAGGCTCTGGGGACCTAAGGGTCAGCAGGCAGGGTGCCGTGCTGAGGGCCCAGAGCAGGACGACACAGATTCACCTGAACTCAAGTTAGGCTCCTGGGACCTAAGGGTCAGCAGGTAGGGTGCAGTGCTGAGGGCACAGAATGGAATGACCTAGATTCACCTGAACTCAGGGTAGGCTCTGGGGACCTAAGGGTCAGCAGGCAGGGTGCAG
>NW_003852533.1:3998698-4004931 GCF_000181295.1 Otolemur garnettii | reverse complement strand
CTGAGGGCACAGAATGGAATGACCTAGATTCACCTGAACTCAGGGTAGGCTCTGGGGACCTAAGGGTCAGCAGGCAGGGTGCAGTGCTGAGGGCATAGAGCGGGACAAGCTCCATGACTGGACAATCCCACTTTCCTCTTCACACAAGGATGTTTAATTTCAGAAGCCTGCGTGGAAATTAAGGTGGACTTTGCACAATCCCTGACATCCAGTAAGGCCTCAATAGATGGTCATTGTTGTTCCTCTCTTTACTGAGTGATTCACAAGTAGTTAGTGAAGAACAGGGTGCTAAGAACTTCTGGAGTAAGTGTTATAAAACTAATTCCTTACTGCCTCACTACCGAGCCCTAAGGAAGCAGAATCCTTTATCTCAGTGTTTTCCCCAAAATGGTATTTTTCATCCTCTCCTCTCTTCTTTCACCTCTACAACAATCCTTCAGCCTTTTAGAAAGTATTTTCCATCAGAAATAACCCTGAAGCCGAACATCTGTACCGTCTATGGGAAGGTTCAGGTGCAGCTCTACAGCAGGGACTGAGAAGGCCTGGGCAGGGCATTGGCCACCTTCCCTGCTTCCTCTTGGTCCCAGCTGGACTCCTCCTCCAAGGGGGAGGAGCGTCTGCCACGTGACCAGACATTTCAATATCAAAACTGAATAAAATCGTATCTTCAGTCTGACCCTACTTCAAGTATTCTCTCCTGTTCTTGTGAAAAGCAGCCCTACTTTAGAAAATGTTTCCCTAACAGATGACGTATTTATAAGCAAGTCCCTATCCTGCTGTTTCCTTGACACCTCAAGTTCTGGTTCCAACAAGCAGCCTACATTTCTTGGGGGCTTGCCAGTGGCCAGTGCTGTGCCCAGCACTGTCCACAGCCGCAACCATGTTGGGAGTTGCAGCCCTCAGCCTGGCTTACGGATGGGAAGCAGGGGGTAAGGCACCTACCTGCAGGCCCCAGGGGATGCTCCCGACCGGGTCTGTGCCCAGATATGCCACGTGTTATCTGACTCCAATGCCCCAGCTTTGAGAGAACACAGCTATTTTGTTAGTCCCATCCAGCCCAACCCAGCGGCCTGCCTCTGTGTGTCCAGCTCTGCCACTCGGGCAGCCACCCAGGCGGCCTCCCTGGCTCTACCTGTTCTGTGGTCATGCTGGACCTACCAGACACATCACAGGCACAGCCCTGGTGGCATGGCCAAAGCCCCTCTGTGTCCCTCAGCTCCAGGCTGTCAGCAGGGACAGAAGGGGCTGGCAGCGGCCAATTGGCAAAAGCCCAGAAACAGCAGAAAGACCAGCCCAGGGTTATTCCTGACCAAGGGTGCTCTTGGCAGCTCAGCCTCAGGGGTTTCCACACCTGCCACTCCAGGCAGTGTGGATGGCACTGGTGACAGACAATGGCCATAGAATGCCAGGCCATCCGTCAGCCATGCAGGGACAGGCGATGGAGACCGTCAGTAGCACACCCCAGGCCAGAGCCGCACCATCCAGCCCTCCAGCCTCCTGCAGCACAGACGCTGCTTGGGTACCTGCCAGGGGCTCCCTTGGGCCACCAGTGGTCACAGGGGAAGGTGCAGCTCAAGGGTGGGGACATGACAGTCACACCCGCACAGGCGAGGTGGCTCTGGGAGCAGCAGGCCAGTGAGGGAAGCTCGGTGGCAGTCCGTCCTCTCTGGCGGTCACACCCTTCCCTCCCTCCGAGTCGAGGGCAGCACTTGGGCCAGGACAGCTGCAGTGGTAACTGGATCTTCCCACTACTTGGTAGCACATGGGAGGGTTTGCTGGAGTGGTTTTTTGTTTTGTTTTGTTCTGCTGCTATTAAGCGAGATTGCCTCATAATCCTTTTAGGGTTTTAGCCAATTCTTATTTATGTATCCTGGCCAGCAGGCACATGACTAACCCACGGGTGTGGGAGGAAGGCAGATGCTACATCTGAGAAAACTGGACGCTGCTTCAGTCTGGAGACACAGACAGCAGCACTGTCCAAGGACAAGAGTCTCTGGGGTCAACACGGCACAAACCTCAGAGACCCTGAGACGCAGATGCAAGGCGTTCCCCCCCAATTCTCCACCGTGGGGGCGAAGCTTTGGGACAGTCAGGTGTCCACAGCAGCTGACACATGGAAATGGCATGAACTACCAAGCCCCTTGGCCACCATAACACCTCCCATGTGCTGACTCCCTGAAACTCCAACGCCCTCGGAGAGCAAGAGCAGTGGCACCGACAGAACCACGAAGCCCATCCCTGCAGGCAAACTTTCCGTCAACGCCTGCTGAGTGGTTTCACGTGACAGAACTGGGCCAGCTACACCGAGGAGCTTTCCACATCTCCCACCTCGTGGAGATGGTGAAGGGCAGGTAGTGATTATTCCCATTTCTCAGAAGTACAGCTGACGATTACCAGAAGGTTAAATGGATCCTGACTTACCAGCAGAATTAAAAAAAAAAAAAAAAGTAAAAGAAACCTATACTCCAAGACCTAGATTCCTAGGACAAGGATGACTTTACCAGCAAGAAATCCTAAAGGTTAAATCGACATGCACCAGGAGGCACCAGTGAGGTCCTGCCTGTGCTCTGAGTCTCAGGCAAAGCAAACTGGAGCTTCTGTTTCTAACTCTGGTCCTTCCGCTGCCTGGCTATGTGACCTCAGGCTAGTCGTTTATCTTCTCCAACTACACATTTTATTATCTTTAACACACAAGGACTAGGCTAGGGCCTCTAATGTCCCATCTTGCTCTAATATGAAATTTATGTTTAATGCAAAAAAAAAAAATCGATGAACATTGTTGACAGTTTTTAATTTAATCTGTAAGTACAAAGAGCAACACATGCTTCACAGCTTAAAAATACCTCACTGCCGTAACCTCTGAGGGGGGAACAGTCTGCAAAGTTTCCTTGCTCTTCTTGGAAAACACGTCTTGCCAATCAGCTCCGTGAGGGAGGAGCTGCCAGGGCTGCAGGGTGGCGGCAGGGCAGAGGCTTCATTTATTTGCTTTGAACTGAACTTCTTTCAGGGCGGCGGGATTTTCCCCATGGAAAATGTTTTTGCTTCTAATATCATCTCCAACAATCAAGGGTTCGTGTCAAAGGTTTGTGAATGGATTTCAGAACGTGCCAGTGGCTCCTCCCATCATTAGCTGTCTACATTTTTTTACAACCACTTACATACTTTTGGTCAACCACTGTAAAATAAACAGTCCTTCCCAAATGTTTTTGTTTTCTTTGACAGCACAGCAATAATTCACTTGGAATGCTGTAGAATAGAATGGCACTTCCCTGCTCTTGTAAGGATGGCTTTTTTGCATCTAGCTGTTTTTAAGTTAAAAGATGCCAGACTGAAGAGGACATATAACTCTTTGGAAATGTGTTATGCTCATGCCTTTGCTACCTGTTCCCACCAAAATACATGCACGTGTAACACGTGTGGACCCACGTACATGCGTGCGAATCTGAGCAGGTTCACTCTCTCTGAATGTTTAAAACAACACTTGCCTGAAGCGTTCACTGTTTTTGCACTTGTGCTTTTGTTTTAAACTTGAGAAGTACAGCAGTACATTTTTGTATTAATGCAAATGAAGATGTAAATTAATATTCATCTCGCCTAGGAAAGTTTTGGGAAAAAAAGTCCTACCACACCTTCTGCTTACTTGGTAACTACCCCTGATCTCTGTCCTCCAGCCAGGTACACAGTAAGATGAAGTTTTGGAAGAAAACCCTATATATAGTTTGTTTCAAACTTAATATAGTTTGGGCAAAAGAGCTTTCTTTCTTTTCTTTCTTCTAGGGGGTGGAGGGTTTTGTTTCAGATGCCACGTATCAGAATAAAGTTTGTATTTTTAAGGTATCAAAACTGAAAGGATGAAAATGGAGGTGAGAAATGGCACTGTCCCCAGGCACCATACACAGGCTGCCTTTGGAGAAGACAAGATTTGAAGTAAGAAACTGGGGTTTCGGCAGTGTGATGCTTTCACCTCACCCACACTCCTCTCTGAGAAACCCACTTCTGCCTGTCCAGCCTGACTTGTGAGCCTCGGTCTACAAACTGCATGGATCAGCCTTGTGTTGAGTCTCATCTCAGAAGCCGGGAGTTTACCGGCTGAGCCATCTCACCTGCACTCCTCGCCAGTGAGGAGAGCCCTCACGCCTGGCCTGGCTGTGGGCTTCTCCAGCAGAGAGCAGTGAAACACTGTCAGTAAATCCAGTTCTGGAAAGCAGGGTAGGTCCGCAGCTAGGAGAAAGGCAGAGGCAGAACCGGCACGCTCATCACTCACAAAGAAACTGGGGAAACTGGGTTTTAGGATTAAAAATAAAAACGAGTATGTGTTAAAAGTTTGATGCCAGTATTCACAGCACTGCATATATTTAGATGTTTAAATCTTAGTCAAAATATGAGCAAGGTAGATGACAAAAAAGAAAACGTGTGCTTTCCAAGTGGAGTTTCTTGTTTCACCTGTGCTGCCTGCCCCCCACGTGTTTTCAGCTGTCCCGACGCACGCCACTGGCCCCTTCACCTGCGCTGAGCGTCAGCAGCGGCAGCCCTCGAATCTCTCTCCAGCTGCAGCCCTTGGCAGTCAGGCATTGTGCCTTGTTCACAGGGATGCCTTGGAAAATCAGGTGTTGTACAAGGAGTTTGTACACATGCATTCTAGTTTGCACACGACTGCAAAGAACCATTTTAAGGAGTTTGAAGACAGTTTTCTATGGCTCCAGTTCAGGACCAGGTTCTCAGTGGGTACCTGTGAATGGCAGTTCAGGTGAGGTGACTATGACATCTCACATGAACCTGTTAACAGCATAACACACAAGTGTGAACACTCCCCAGACACTTCACACCTTTGGCTGCGGTGCAAGTAGGTTCTTCTGCATCCAAACAACAGCAGCATGATGACAGACAGTATTAGGGGATGGAGCACGTTGGTGCCTGGCTGCTCCCAAAGGAACATATTTTCACAATAGGAAGTGTAAGCATTTGCAATCGCATGACCTGGAACATGTGATCTCACCAGTTACTTCTCTTGGGTAAAAATGAGTTTAATCCATTTATTATTAACTCCATAGCTGCCTCCTCCCTACAGGGACATCCCCTCAAGTTGACTTAATTTTCACAGACCAGTAGTGCACCAGGCCTAGGTCCTTATGGTGACCACCTCTGTGTGCTGACCAGCTTGGTACAGTCCTTTGGGGGGTCAGCTTACAGGTTCTGTTGTATTGTTTTTTGCAGCAAAGATACCAGAGATCTAAAAAGCAGGCACCACTGCTGTGCTGAAGTGAGCGCCAACATCCTCTGTACACATCACACAGACTTTCCAACAGTGGCTTGATGGATTCTCATTCCAAAACTTTTTTGCTGTCTTCAAAGTACTCAACTCCCATGCCAGCCTGTGTGTACAGTCTGCCAGAATCCTAAGCGACTTGTGGGGCACTGCACATGAAAGGGGAGAGGTCAGGTGGCGGGAGCCAGCCAGCAGGCCATGCAGCAGGAAGACCTTGGAAGAGACTGGCTCACATCAAAGGTCCTCCCAGTGACCGGGGTCAGTCCACCTTCCATAGGAATCTCCTCTCAGCCCTTCTATCTCCTACTCAGGAAAAAACCAGCCCCTCCTTTTTCACCCTTGCCCTTCACAGCACCAGCTCAGCTCCCAGGGCACACACAGCTTCTGCCTGCAGCACCTGATGGGGACCCCCCACCTGTGACGGCCCCCACCTGGCTGGGGAGCCTCAGCCAGCATTCCACCCCCTCAGCTTCTCCCAAGGTCTCAGAGAGAAAATCTTTTTTTTTTTTCTTTCTTTCTTCTTCTTTTTCTTTTTTTTCTTATCAGTTCAAACAAGAACAATGAATTCCTCAAGCTCAAGCAAGAATGTGACAAGGTGTCAACAAAGCCAGCAGGAAGGTGATGTATGGCCCATAAATCACTCTGCAGCCAGGCCACAGAGAGCCAGCCCCGCCCAACACGCCCGCCCAGCATGGCAGCCCAGCACGGCAGCCCAGCACGCCCGCCCAGCACGGCAGCCCAGCACAGAACATGAGCTCCTTCCGCCCCAGACTGCCCCACACCCACCCCACTCCAGGCCCTCGCCCGCCACCCAGCCCCTGGCCTGCTGCACGTCCCCCCTCCAGGCCCTCGCCCGCCACCCAGCCCCTGGCCCTGCTGCACGTACCCCACTCCAGGCCCTCGCCCGCCACCCAGCCCCTGGCCTGCAGAGCATTCAGAAAGCTGTTTCCCCTCCTTGGCACACACT
>NW_003852533.1:3978784-3998678 GCF_000181295.1 Otolemur garnettii | reverse complement strand
TTTTTTTTTTTCTTTCTTTCTTCTTCTTTTTCTTTTTTTTCTTATCAGTTCAAACAAGAACAATGAATTCCTCAAGCTCAAGCAAGAATGTGACAAGGTGTCAACAAAGCCAGCAGGAAGGTGATGTATGGCCCATAAATCACTCTGCAGCCAGGCCACAGAGAGCCAGCCCCGCCCAACACGCCCGCCCAGCATGGCAGCCCAGCACGGCAGCCCAGCACGCCCGCCCAGCACGGCAGCCCAGCACAGAACATGAGCTCCTTCCGCCCCAGACTGCCCCACACCCACCCCACTCCAGGCCCTCGCCCGCCACCCAGCCCCTGGCCTGCTGCACGTCCCCCCTCCAGGCCCTCGCCCGCCACCCAGCCCCTGGCCCTGCTGCACGTACCCCACTCCAGGCCCTCGCCCGCCACCCAGCCCCTGGCCTGCAGAGCATTCAGAAAGCTGTTTCCCCTCCTTGGCACACACTGGGCACATGAGGCAGGGTGCTATGTGACTTAATGTGCATTATGGACACGTGTTGACGTGGCTTCCTTGAAGGCCATTTGGGAAATTCTACATGATGAAACCTTAATTTCAAAGGCTTGAAATGGCTAAAAAAATAAAAAATAAAAAAAATTGTTCTTAGGTTAAAATTTGATTTAGAATGCTTGGGCTTAAGTGGTGAAATGGTTCTCTGGTTTTCAAAGATCAGAGACCAGAAACCGTTTTGCCTGCTTTATACATGACGTGAAGAGAAAGTGAGCGGTACCAGCCTGGAAGCCCTTCCTGTGTCACAGGGTTTGGTTTTCTTGAAAGAAACATTGAGTGTGTAGTTGTGCACACACTGAAATTAGGGAGGGAGTGGGAAAATTCAGTATTCCAGACTCGGGGCTTGGGTAACTTACTGGCAAATACATAATTGCCAAATAAGGTATTTTCAGTCACCATTTTAATGGATCTAATTATACTGAACTGTTCATACCATGATTTGGGAGTGAATATACTGTGTGAATTCCTAACATAAAAATTCTGAAAATACTTAAATACAAATGATTAACTAGTTCTGCAACAACTTAGAATCTGGATCATGTGAACAACATGATACACAACTTCTTTGAAAAAAAATACATATTTAATTAACAGACCAGAACAGCTAAGTAAATCATTTATAAACATGCATTCATATGATAGGCTGACTGGTACTATGGCATTCCTATACAACAATTTCAGGAGAAAAAGAACTTCTGAAGATACAGCTTTGTTGAAAACTAAAGACCACACCAAAAGAGGAAAAAAACTCAGGCCTCCCCGTGATGATGGGAACCAGGGCTCCATTTCTCACCTCCAAACACTATCTGTTTTTTTAAATCAAATATTTTTCAAACAGTTGGAGCAGCAGATGAGTTGATTCTCTAACCTCGCTCATTCTTTAATGCTAGCAAAACAATTCAAAGAAAAAAGCAAATAAGAAAAAAAAAGAACATCTACCAAATAGGTATTTCAAACTCGTAGGGACTTGACTGATGGTTGATATAAGCTTAGTATTAAAAACAACAACAAAAACATGCAAAACCAAGGTGGCACCTGTGGCTCAAGGAGAAGTGCGCCAGCCCCATATACCAGAGGTGGTGGGTTCAAACCCGGCCCCGGCCAAAAACACACAAAACTGAATACATGAAAATTTGAATTAAGGACTCTTTGCAACACAGTATGGTCTTTGAAATAATAAACTAACGGTTGATATAAGTCACAAGTTCTAGCACGTGTGAGTAGAGTGACCGAGAGTAACATTTACCCGTTTAGGAACACGGCGATTCATGTTAGATGCGGTACATCTGGTATGTCCGCCCACGGGACAGCCAAAGCAAGTGTGAACTGAACCACTACCTTCTGGGCTGAGGAGGGAGGAGTGAACACTCAATTTGGGACAACCTTGGAAAAATTACTTACAGAATTAACTCCACTTAAATCTAAGTGTTTCTTTTTATTTTTACGCATAGCATTTAAACAAAACTCACTCTGACCACAGTGTCAACTTCACGTGGTAATTCTGAAAGAATACCATGGAGCTGGCAGCCTTTCTGGTTCAGTGAAGAGAGAGAAGATAAAACGAGAACATGCAGGTCCCTGAGACCCCAGTTTCCTGACTAGGAAACCCTGTGTGAAGAGCTACATTTGTCTCCGAAAGTGACCCTGTTTTCCTACCATCCAGCTCCAGACTGCAAAAGAAAGGATGAGAGCCTTGCAGCCAGCTATTCAAACTCTTCCAGTACTGTTAACCAGACTTGTGAAATTTTAATCTTCCTATACAGATAACCAGGTAAGTTAGAATCATGATCATTCTTTTATTTCTTTAAAAAAAAAAAAAAAAAGGATATCCTGCCAACTCTTAGGAAAGTTCTGTGGGTAAACCTGGGCAGCCAGGGGCTTCCTGTGTATCAGCTCCAAGACCCAAACCTGCAGATCTCCTGGACATGACTGTGGAACAGCCGGCAGGACACCTGAGGCCACCCCCACCTCCTCCTAAGAGCAGCACCTTCTAGAACAGCTGGCAAGACCCCTGGGGTCACCCAGGCCCCCTCCTCAGAGCAGCAGTTTCAGACGGCTTCCTTACTGCCCACACCCGGGCTGTGTTGGAAGAGCAGTTCCTTCCCATGGAAAAGAAGGTGGCTGAAATGTGCTGAGTGTGACAGCCGCTGTGAGCGCAAGCTGCAAGTGATAGGGTGTCTGCAGCGTGGGGGCCGCCTGCATTCACGGCACTAAAGACTTCAACATGCATTTTCACATGACGTGTCTCAAAAAGACTGATGAATCCCCAACTAGGTAGTAGATTTATACAGACTTAAATTACATGTATTTGTAAATATTTCTTGTGTGTTTTATATTATCTTTATTATTTATATTACATACTTATCAATTTTATTTTAAATTTGCAAAATGAAATAAGCTTTACCTTCATAGATAATAAATGGAATCAACGAAAGAGCAGTAAGTAGGCGTCAACGCCACGGCCAAGACCCACCTCTAGTCAACTGCATGCAGCAGAGAGCTGCTGACAATCACCACAACTTTGCTTCTGTTTATTGTCCATCCAACCAGCAAATATGTATTAAACATCTGGTGGATGCCAAGTGCTATGTAGGCTAAGAGAGCCAGCGAACAGAATTTCACTAACCACGTGCCACTAGCTGGCACACCTCAAATCGCCCCGTGCTGTCACTCGTCTGTGTGTGTGAGTTCTGAATTCTGCAAGGGCAGGACCACAGGGCACGCCCCAGGATCACGAGAAGCATCTGTCGTCACTGCCAATACCACAAGCAAGACTTGAAAACACATTCCCAGCCCTGTCTTTACTGTTGGACTTAAAACAATAATTTTCTAAGGATGACTACAATAAAACATAAACAGAACAACATGACAATGGTCACATTTAAATATTTATGTCTCCCTGTACATATACGCACACTTTATATATCTAACTTCCCACCAAGCTCTTAGTATTTATAAGGGAAATTAAATTTTAATATATGGGATTCACTAATAGCAACACTGGAAATTTCTCCTGTTTGCTTCCACTCTTTCCTGTTAAAATAAACACTGTCGTCTCACCCACAGGCACACCTGACTCTGTGAGGGACTGCATGTGGCCATCTGCACTTAGTCTTTATTCAATACAAATAAAACATCGATAGAAGGAAATAAACCTTTTCTGCTGATTGTTGCCCTTTTCATTGGTTTCTAACAGAGTCTGAAGGCCTCACTGAGCATGCACAGCCTTAACTTGAGCACACTGATTCTGTGGATGCTTATTATAGGATAGACACTGCACGCTGAAAATACACAGATGAATGGGACAGAGTCTCATGCGCAGAAAATGTGTAAACAATCATAGTTCACTGTGCAATGTTCCATAACCCGCCTGAGTGCAAACTCCCAGGATGGCCAAGAGGGAGAGGGGACTCATCTGGGAAGGCACTGTGTCTGAGCTGGGAGATGCATCAGACTTGTCCAGATGGAGGTCAAAGTGAGAGCGTGCAGGGTAGAGCAGAGGTACGAAAGAACCACTGTGAGTCTCAAAAAAATGATCTCCCTGCACCAGGGAGGAAGGCTACAGCAGGTGGGTGGTAGGGGGCTAAACTGGAGACAAGGCTCAGCTCTGGGATCAGTGCCATCCCTCGGTGGGTGGCAGCACTAAACCGTTTTGGCAGGACAAAGATGTGGCTTCTGCTTTGAAGACAACACCTGCAGTGATGTCGGGAGTGGGCTGGACAGGGAGACCCACATGGCAGGGAAACGAGGAGAAGGCTTGTGAGATATTTCCAGTGGGAGACAGTCAGGGCCTGTGCAAAGGAAGTAGCAGTGGGACAGAGAAAAGAGCTCAGAGCAGGGGGCTCAAGGTGTGTGAAGAGCAGTGAACGGCAGGATTTGTGAGCAGAGTGTGAGGAGGGCCCAGGTGACCGCATGAAGGGCGGCACTCTCTAAGAGAGCAGGGGTGGCCGAGACAAGGATGTCACGGGCTAGAAGGAGCACAGGGACTGAGAAGCAGAGAAGACCGCAGATATGACCTCTCAGATGGGCGGCATGAAGAGGCCAGAAGGGAGAGAAGAGGCCTCCAGACCAGAGGGAGAGAAGAGGCCTCTAGACCAGGAGAAACAGGATGGCAAGTTTTCCTGCAGGGACTCCAAGAGGGGAAGTTTGAAATAGGGATGTGCCACTCACATGTCAGCGATTTTGGAAGAGACCTCAGGATGAGGACGAGACGTACCCTGTGGGCCTGGCAGGTAAGAGGTAGCTGCTCAGGCTACTCTGTCCCCCTCTGTGGGACATCCCAGCTCCAGAGGGGATGAAAGACACAAAGAGGGGAGAACACTTCCCACTCTGCTTCCCACCGCCCCCTGCCTCTCAGATTGGCTTCGGTCTGCCTGGGGACAGGTTGTTCCACTTCTGCTGCTGAGCCCAAAGACCCCTGAACCCAGAAAGGCCGTGACACAGTGAATCCCAAAGCTGGCAGAAACTCAACAGGACAGTCAGGGATGCTGCTGACACTCCAAGGTCATCCCACTGTTCCCGAGCCCTCCTGAGGAAGACCAGCTGGAGGGGCCGTGGGCAGAAATCACACCAGAAGACCTTTCGGAGAGCTGCAGGGCTCACTGGATTGTTCTCTGGAGGTGATGACCTGAGCGTAAACTCAGAAGAGAGTTTGCCTAGAAAAGGAATATAGCTGTTTAACCTAAACCACACCTCAAAATCCTGTAGGAAAGGAGTATGGTCATGAATAAAACATTCTGCATCATTATTCTTTAACCTTGAGAACTTAGATATAGAACATTCAAAATTCTCTAGAGAACAAAAAAATATACGTATCTGGCAGCCAAGCTAAATAAAAGTTTCTTGCTTCTACTAATGAACTTGAATTTGTTTTCCATTCACACACTAAAGGAAGACGCCTGTACAAACGGATTAAGAGGACCAGAAAGATCTGCTTACAGCCAAAGTCAGGAGACTTCTCCTGGTAAGGGCCCCGCAGTGGACACTCAGGTCTTCCTGGCAGCTGGTCTCTGTGCCAGGTCCCCAGCCTGCCACAGAGTAGAAAAAGAGCCCAAGAAAACTCCAAACAAACAGGTGTGGCTGTGTCCCAGTAAGACTTTGTTTACTGAGGCTGAAATTTAAATTGTGTGTAATTTTCACATGTCACAAAATATTAGTATTCTTTTGATTTTTCAACCATTTACAGTGTATAAACTTATATTATAAATATATGTGTTTTTTTTTATTTTTTATTTTTGGCGGGGGCTAGGTTTGAACCCGCCACCTCCGGCATATGGGGCCAGCGCCCTACTAATTGAGCCATAGGCGCCAGCCATAAATATATGTTTTAAAAACTGATTTCTACAGAATAGAATTAGTGTAGCAAAATAAGATGGATTGGTCATTACATTACGGCTATGATTAGGTCTCTACTGAGCTTACATTTTTTCCAAATCAAATCACATTTGAGCTGTCATTCTCTTGCTCAGCAATCCTGACTGGCTCCCCACTCCCCAGAAGGCCCCATCTCCACACACACCTGTTTTACACGGCCCTTGTGACCTGCCACCTGTTGGTGTTCAGGTTCATCATCCACATACACCCCTTACCCATGCCAGGGCTCAAATCTGCATTATCTACCGCAAACTGGCTGCTCTGACTCAAACACACGCTCTGTGACTGCTTTCTAAACAGCATGGAGGGCCCTCTCCAGAAAACAGCTCTTCCAGAGATCCTGTTAAAATCCTACTTGTTCTTGAGAGCTCAGCAGAAGTGTCACTCACCTCCTTTATAAAAATTATACTTTAATGTATCAGAGTCACTAATAGTTTATTTGCCCAGTTGGGACAAAGGCCTCAAAGGCTGTTGTTTAAGATTTACCTCGTGGCAGAGTTATTTACGAAACTGTAACCTTACAAGGCTCTTTCAAGGATTAAATAATAAAAATAAAGCCAGTCCACGTTTGTAATGCACTTAGCACAGCTTCTGACACAGAGTTGGTGCTCCAAATGCTTACGCAGCCCCAGACTGTAAGCTGTGGAAGCCAGCAGTGTCCTTCACCTACTCACACCTGAGCCTGTCACAGGGCACTGCCCTCACCTGTGCTGAGTGCCTGATGGATGCTTATTAAATACAACTGTAATACTGAGCACTACATTTTGTGAAAGCATAAGCAATACTCTTAATCCTAAAGCTAAGCATGAGCAGGGCTGGAAAAAAATGTAAGATTTCCAAAAAATTTCTAAGGATGGCCACACTGTACTGACAATCAGAACTCGGGAGCCTGACAGCCCCGGGCTCAGGTTCAGTTTCACCACTTTCTAGTTAGTGTGTTTGCACATGTGATTAACTGTCCTGAGACTTGGCTTCTTTGTTTCTAAAACTGTCAATAAAATATGCTTTTAAAAGTGTACTCTGAGGTCTCTAGAATAATGCCAGGTTTGGTGGGCATTTAGTAAGTATTGATTAAGAATATTAACCAGGACCGTGTTTAAATACCCCATGTGTATTATCTACAATATAAAATGATCGGCTCGGCGCCTATAGCTCAACCGGCTAGGGCGCCAGCCACCTACACCTAAGGTGGCGGGTTCGAATCCCCAGCCCGGACCCGCCAAACAACAATGATGGCTGCAACCAAAAAATAGCCGGGCGTTGTGGCGGGCGCCTGTGGTCCCAGCTACTTGGGAGGTGGAGGCAGGAGACTCGTTTGAGCCCAGGAGTTGGAGGTTGCTGTGAGCTGTAATGCCACGGCACTCTGCCCAGGGGGACAGCTTGAGGCTCTGTCTCAAAAAAAAAAAAAAAAAAAAAAATGATCCAAACACAACAATCAGAATGAAACGTGAACAGTATTTCTTGACCATTCTATCTTAAGTTCACAAACAGCAGCAATCTTTGGCCCATGGACAGCAGCTCACTGTGGTCTCTGGGTGTCCCTGAGGAGGGCACCTCCAACACGTCAGACCCCAGGAGGGAGGTGGGCTGGGCTGTGCGTCAGCTGGGACTTCCAGGAGCATCACCTGGGAACTCTGAGGGCCCTGGCAATTCCCACCTGCTGGGCAGGGCCCTGAAACCCAGCCCAGGTTTCCTTTGCACACTGTTGTGTCTGAGTTCTCCGTGACCACCGTGTCCCTTTTTCAGTCTGCTCTGCTCTGCGAAGCACGTGATGGTGGCTAATGGGGGCGCCCCGTTTCAAATGACACACACCAAACTGACTGGTTCACAGAGACCCACCCCAAAACCAATCTACGTGTACTCAGTATTGTGTTCACAGGTTGGATCCTTAGAAAACTGCTTCTACCTCATTCTAGCTAGCGTTTCCTTCAACTGAGTATTTCACAAAGGCGTTTTTGCTTCATTGATCAAAGAAGTGTGGCAGGTCCCCAACACCCATCTCTGACAGCATATGGTAGAGTCCTCCATGGAAATCTCTGAGACATGCTTGTCCGTGACGTGGCAGGTGGGCAGCACTGAATAGACACGGCATTGTCTATTTGGGAGTCCTGGCACAAATTCTGAAGTCACTTTTCAACTTCAAAATGTCACGATTCCATCACTCTCTTAAGAAGAACAAAACCCATGAGTGACCCAGCTGCCATCTTATCATGGTTGCCAACGTCCCACTGCTTCTCACGTACATCGGGGGGAAGAGTTAGGTGGGATTAGGCAATACCGGCTTTACCTGGGTTCTTCTGCCACCTCAGGATTTCACAACTGTGTTTTTAAGATGTACTGAACTGAGTAAGAATCATAAACAGCAACCACTACAGAGCGCCTGTGAAAAGAACCCTGGCTTCCTTTTCCTCCACAAGTGAACTCTCCTGTTCTCCAGTTCTACTCCATAGGCCCCAGTCTTCCTGACGTGCTCCCCGAGGCCCACACAGGTGACCATCGTGCTGACCATCGCCTCAGTCCTTCCTCCCTGTCTCCTGTTCACACAAAGCCAGAACCAGGAAGCGTCCCAGTGCCCCGAGTGCGGTGGCTGCTTCCAAGTGCGTAGTTCTCACTCTCTACACCCCACAAAACCTCCCACTGCTCAGGGAAGCTCTTCCACATGTTCTGAACTCTTAAGAACAAATGAAAATGGCATTTTGAAAAAACAAGTGAAGCCAGAGCAAAGGAGCCAGAAACACGAGAGGGCAGGATCAGGCTCTTATCTGTCCCTGAGAAAGCCTCAGACGCAAAGATTTAGTGCTTGAACCCCTCTCTCCCTCTCTACTGACACCAGAGAGCCTCACGTTTCCAGGGGCGTTAAGGGGTCTCCCCTTTTAGAGAGGCCCCTGCAGGAGGTTACTGGATATTCGCTGCTTCTCAGATGCACAGAGATTATTTTGTGAGTGACAGTAGGGAAGAAAAAGCTTAACTAGGAGGTGGCCATCAGCAGGTGACAGGGACAGACCTCCACGGCACATGTGATGTCTGCTTCTGTTTTGTGCTGTGGCCAGCAGCGGCAGGACCGTCAACCAACCTTTAGTCAGTCGGCACCACCATGCCCAGGTCCAGCCATGAAAACCTTGGCACGTGCAAGTCTAGCGAGTCCCACCAAGCACAGGGGACCTCCAGGAAATTGGACGAAGGATGAGCCTTCCAGTCTTGTCCAAGTGACCAGTGTTATGTACATTAATTCAGGTCACGTGGCTGTTTTCAGAGCCAATACTCTGCCTGCAGCAAGCCACTCCACTGAGCACTATGCCTCCGCCCTGGGCCCTGCAGGCTCATATCCTCCATTTTACACAAGGTCAACTCCGCAGAGGTGTTCTCTGGTTGATTCCCATGCGAATGTCCAATCGACCTGTCAGCACCCTGAGGACAGGGCTCTGGTCTTCCTTTGCATCTTTTCACAGTAATTAGTTCTGCAGCTTAAACATAATAAACACCCAGTTCTGACTCCTCTCGCTCAGATAACACTTCCAGCATGCTAGGTGCTGGCTCTCCTTCCAGCAGATTAAGTTCCTGGAAGTGCCCCTTCCCAAGAAGGCATCCAGATTTTCACACCACCTTTGCACCCAAAGCAAGATGTTTCCACAGAGCAGAAGTCAGAAGAGGGCTCAGCGCCTGAGCGCCAGGCTCTGCCCCCGCAGACCCAGACCCACACCTGCTCCTGCACACCTGCCCTCTCAGGACACCACTTACAAAAGTGGCAGGCCCTCCGCCCCTTCCGTCACAATGTGAGCTGGTGAGTTAACACACAGCTGAGGCATCTCACCCACATCTTTCCGCTTCTTTCCCTAAAAACTCTCTACTATGTTTTTCTGCAGTGTCTAAAAACCAGAAAATCACAACTGATGTCTCCCATCCCCATTCCCCCATCCCTTCTCTCTTTTTCTTTCATTTTCTCTCTCTTTCCTTCTCTCATCCCTACAGAGAAAGCAGAAAGAACAATTTAACTTGGATTGCCAGGCGATGCTGCTACGTGCCGGCTACATGTCAGCTAAGAGTCAGCTATTTCTTTTAAAGTTAGTGCTGCTGAAAAAGAATGACTGTATGAACGGCTGTGTTGACTGCTTTCTTAAATTTGTAATGAAGAGGGACATGCAGGCTAAGACGAAGAAGAAACATTTATTTCACTTTGGATCTTATGAACAGTCACACAGGTACCACAAACAGAACCACTCTAATGAATCCCTTCAACTTTTACTGGCCTCCCACAACACCTACAACATGACCCTGGGTGCCATGCCCAGTCCCATCTCTCGTAACCCAGGGAATAAAGAGGAATGTTCAGCTACCCCCAATTCTCTCCCCCCATCTGCTGTTAATGTCACCCAGCAGGTCGGCCACATGCAAGTCTGGCTCCTTGTTATCTCAGGCCGGAAGTCCACCCACAACCTCCTCCATCAAGTGCGCCAATCGTCCACACCAATACTGTTCATACATTTACTTGGCTCACTCTGTTCTGTTTTCTTCTCAGCTCTTATCACTGCACGAGATCAGTGTCAGTACTTTTCAATACCTAGGCAGGCACACTCGCTGTAACCTTTATTGAAAAACTGTCCGCACAGAAGTGGCCCCCATAAAGTTCAAGTCCATACTGTTCAAGGATCAACTGTCACTACTATGCCAAGCTGATCTGAATTATAGAGATCACAATTGCATAAGTTAAAAAGTAAAGGCCACTGACAGTGTTATACTAGTGTTCAATGACCACTGCACATCAATCCCCAGGAAAACCTGCTGTGTTAAATGTAAACGTTACAAAATCGTTAGTTGTGTACGCTAGGGGAAAAGAGGACGTTATTAACACTACAATATAAATGCTAATGCCATAAATTTAAACAATTTTATTTCCCTGTAGTTAAAAAACAATTGTGAACATCAATGGTGAAGCTGGTGTACCACCAAGAGCAAGGAGAACGCACCACCTGCCCACAGCCAGCAACAGCGCCGTCACCAACCACGACTTCAGGGAGCCACAAGGAAATGCCATTGCTTTCCTGATAATCATAATTCTGTTTCAGGTTATATAATTTCATCTTCGTAACAAGCCAAAAACGATCAGCTTGGCTACTGTGTGGTAGTCTCCACAAAGTCCTTGCTTAAGTTTGTTTTTCTGAAAAGCACTGGCCCCCTTCTCTGGGGTGTTTATGAATCAGTGATCCCGCAGCCCAGAGCCTGGCACGGTTAGCAGGTAGAAGTCAGTAAGCACAGAAGACACGGTCTTAGTCGCTGCCTGATGTAAAGGATTCTTATTTGCAGCTCTCCTCACCAGTCACCAGCACAAAATCCAAGATGCTTGGACCTAAATGCGGCCACAACTGTTAACTGCACACACATCACATCACGGAAGCTTTCTAAGGCTGCGGAGCCCTGACACAGAAAACGGCCCGTCTCCTTCCTTCTCCACATTTTTCACATCTCGTTTTCCATCTGGAGAAGCCGAGGTTTTGTTTTGCAGTTGGCTTTACAGAACAGGGCACCTTTGTTGGGCTCCTGGGGCTGCTCAGGCGAGATCAACCTAAGTGCAGTTCTGTGCTGACCACTCCATCCAGAAAACGTGCACCCCTGGGAAGGCCAGGAAACCTCATGTGGCCTATGCGCTGTGCAGGGCGCAGCTTCTGCAGTCTGAATGCGACATCCTCTAGTGGGTTATAAGAGGCCCAGCTGGGCAGAGCCTGGCGCTCCTGGCCATCACTGTCCACTTATGTGAAAACCGTCCGGGCCTTTTCTTGTGAGTGAGCCCCAAATTACGATCCAGCGTCTCATTGTCTGATCCATGCTAAGGATGTTGTGGCTTTTTAGCATGTGTGCCTGTGAAATCTAATGACCCCTGAAGCCAAGGTGTCCGTCCCTGGTGTGCTGGGACCTGTCACTGTTCTTTACAAGCATCTGTCCCACACTGCAGAGGGGAGGGAGCAGCGAGGGGAGGGAGCAGCGAGCCTCTGGAAGCAGGACTTGCACAGGCCCTACTGTGGCTTAACGCTATTAGTGAACCAACAGAAACGCCTGGTTCTGTGACACTAATTGCACTACAAAACTAACTTCTCCAAGATGGGAAAAGGGATATCACTACATATGACTTAATGATCTGGCCCACAAGGGTCCCTACTTTCAAGCCCTGGCCCTCTCTGATGCTCAAAGCATTGCCAGGGTTTAGGGGTCACTGTTGTTCTCAGTCATCTCAATGGTAAGCACAAGCTAGTGTGCTATAGAGAATAGACAGCTGTGTCAACTACCACTAGCTGGGCACAGGCAGGGTGCAGCAGGGGGACCACGTTTAAGTTCTTGTGTACAGAGGGAGAATGGAAAGGGACCAGGGATGACAGCCGGACCACATGCCACCATTGGCAGCTGGCAGCCCATTTGGGCTCCTCAGTAAAAGGCAGCCCCGTATCTGCTCCTCAGCACACGGCAGCCCCCTATCTGCTCCTCACTACACGGCAGCCCCGTATCTGCTCCTCAGCACAGGGCGGCCCTGTATCTGCTCCTCAGCACACGGCGGTACCGTATCTGCTCTTCAGAACATGGCGGCCCTGTATCTGCTCTTCAGAACACGGGGGGGCCCGTATCTGCTCCTCAGCACACGGCGGCCCCGTATCTGCTCCTCAGAACACGTTTCCATCTCTATGTCACTTCCCCCTGTCTACACTCTGGTAACTTCTCTATGCTCAGCCACGGCCAAGCCCTGGGCACTAGGTGGGTTTTCGTAAGTTTGCTGTAGAATCTGAGAAAAGGTAAACATGTCCAGTGCTTATTCTCTTAACTACCCTGAAAATATAAAGTCACACTATGCAATTAATAAGATCATGCCTGCACACAGAGTTTCAAAAAATATGTTGGCACATTAAATCTTACAGAATAGTCTCTTCCAAGAACAATGACAGTACTTCTTTACTCAATTTACTCTTAGAACTTTATCATTTTGTTTATCATTGAAATACAAGGTGCTTAAATATATACAGTACCTAGGTTTTTACCAATTTATGGTAAATTTATATAACCTGAAAAAAGATGAAGCTACCAATGCAATATTTTTTAAAAGAAAATTCTGGCTCGGCGCCTGTGGCTCAAGCGGCTAAGGCGCCAGCCACATACACCTAAGGTGGCGGGTTGGAATCCCCAGCCTGGGCCCGCCAAATAACAATGATGGCTGCAACCAAAAAAAAAAAAAAAAATGGCCAGGCGTTGTGGCGGGCGCCTGTGGTCCCAGCTACTTGGGAGGCTAAGGCAGGAGACTCGCTTGAGCCCAGGAGTTGGAGGTTGCTGTGAAGGTGATGCCATGGCACTCTACCCAGGGGGATAGCTTGAGGCTCCGTAAAAAAAAAAAAAAAAAAAAAAAAAAGAAAATTCTTTCCTGAACTCTGTTCCCTAGTGACACTTATACATGACACAGAGTAAAAAATAAGAAACATATTCACATACAAGGTCTGACACAGCAAGCTTGGTTTCACTGAACCTAATCTGAAGGTATCGTTTCTATAACTCACCTCTAGAAAGCTGATGGAGGACACAGTGTTTGTTTTCTAACTTGGAGGACAACCCTCCCAGACAGACACCCCTTCCCCACTCAGCAGAGAAGGTAGGTGCCTTGGGCCATCAGGCACCAGGCCAGGCAGCTTCATCCCAGACTGTGTCTCCAAACCAAACCAGCAAGATTTTCAACATGTTTGTGTTCTCTGAAGGTATTTTCCAACCTCTGCTTCTAAGCAGACTCTTCTGTTTTGTCCCTTGTTGAACAGTGGTGTACGGAAGTCAGTCACATTCATGTCACTCAGAGACTGACAGCAGCAATCACGCCTCAGGGCACAGCGATTAACAAACAGAAACTGCGGAGATACTTTTTGAAAAGCCCCCCAAATTCCAATTATGCAGTTTTAAGAAATCACTTTGTGGGAATGACCTGAGTAGCCCAGTCATGTTTTCTTCATTCAACAAACAATGTATTAAGCAATTACTGTTTATCACAGGCTCGATTAGGAAGAAAATGCAAAACCATTCTGAAGGTGCTTACAAGACCTCCCCAAAGGCGAAGCGTTAGAGGTTACCAGCAGGAGAGAAACCGGATGGAGCTACGTGAGGTAAGAATGTGGACAGTTCTCCTCTTACCATGTGTCAATTACAACGGCTCAACTCGCGATTTTTCACGTGCAGTTTTGCCGAAGTGATGCATATCCAGTAGAAACTGCTTCCAGTGGCCAATCATGGTTCACTAGTAAAGTATTCAACAAATTATATGAGATATTCAACTCTTTATTACAAAGCAGGCTCTGTGTTAGGGGATTTTGCCCAACTGTAGGCCAATGAAATTGTTTTGCGGGCTTTTAAGATAGGCGAGGCCCAGCTACAACGGTCGGTAGGGTGGGTGTATTAAATGCTTTCACTTTATAGCATTTTTAACTTAATGATGGGCTTATCAAGACACAGCCTGACTGAGGAGCCTCTGTAACGCGCCCTCATGCTGGGGCGGGGTGGAGTGGGGAACCAGCTCCCTGCTGCTTAGAGCACCAATAAAAGAGGAGTATCTACCCTAAACTCTGCAGATTAAAGATGATTTTAAGCAGCTTGAAGCAGGAGATGGTGGGAAAGTGCCTTTCCTCTTCACAGAATAAAAACTTGATCAGTTATTTATTTGGAAATAGGCTCTTGGTAGCCGAGGACCAAGTAGTTCTATTGATGTGAACTGAAATACGTATGAATTATTCAGTCACGATGAGGCAGCACTGAGGCAGTCCGAGGACGACGCTTAGCACCCTGGAGAACAATCTGGAAGTGACCTAAGGACCCCAGCGGCACTAAGAGCAGAGAGGATGAGTGAGCACGTGAAAAACTGGGGACTGTGGGCCGAGGTCGCCTGGTTCGCCCCAGGCAGGACACTTCAGGGAGGGAAGGAGGTACTGCTGACGGTGACACTAGGTGGAAGGTCCAACAGTCGTGGAGAGGGAGGAGGAACTGGAGGGCCGAGTAGGACAAGGCTTCTTGGCTGATCCCTACTTCTTTCAGTGCAAACCTGTGTCCTGTAAGTCTTTAAATCCCCACTGAGTCTGGCCCACAGCCAGTGCTCGATACCCATGGAGTCACTGACGGCAGTGAAAATGGTCTCTGTGTACCATGCCTGGTGACGCTGCCCATGTCTGTCGGCAAGGGCAGGGGTGGCGATATACTATGACTGTCGAGATGGTCACGATTTTCCCTCTTATGGCTTTAAAGAGTATTTCTAAAAAAGCCTTGTAAGTAATCTAGATGCAAACAACGCAATGGGCCGGCTGATAGAGATCGGAAAGAGAGAGACACACAACCAGAGCCACGTCCGGAGAATGACCAGAAAGCAGCAGATGGACAACATTCGGCCCTGTGTGGCTTCATTCGTAGGAGTCTCTTTATGGTTTTGTGTTAAAGGGTCCTCATTACTGTAATAGTTAATACACATTTTTTAAGCCCTGGAATCTCGAATAACTAGGCTATGTATTAGTCTCCGGTGAATTTAATACGTAAAAGTATATGGCTCCCTGTTAAACAAGTAACAGAAAAATCAAAGTCGCACAGAAAATCATTACAGTGGTGTTCTGTTTTGTTTTTTCTTTCATTACTTGCAATGTTTTTTCTAAAAAGAAATTATCATGGAATTGAAAATTAAACTCTTCTCTTCAGGCCACATACGAAACCTATTATTTGAAGTTGATAACAGAAACTCACATTTCCAAATATGTCAGTATATACAACACTTTTAAGTCTTAAGCCAGTGGAGGAGGTACTGAATCAAATTTTCTTTCTTTTTTTTTTTATAAATATGAAGGGTAGAGGGGACTGTAAAATCAGTCATAAAACATATGGAATACTGCGGGATGATTCAAACAACCTGACTTACTTTTGTACGTACACAGGTTCATTTTCTCGAATTAGTACATACCATTGGAAACTGCATCAACCCATAAAAATAACTCACGCGCCTATTATGTTTTTCCATTTTAAGCTTATAATAGCAGTAACGACCTCAGCAAAAGACATTTCCTTGGAATTAATGGCTGGCTGGGAGGCAGAGCCAGGGGCCACTGGTTCCTCCCAGCTGGTCGTTAATCCTCAGGAAATGCCTGCACCTCCACCGTTACTGCTGAAGCACCATTATAGAAAATTCTCACAGTTCCAATATATGGAAATTTGAGGCTATTTTGCAAGCCCGTGGTATTCGTGTGAGTTAATAGGCCACCACTGAGCACAGAGGACGTAATTATCAAAACAACAGAAGGGAAAATAATGTGGTCCTAAGTCTGTAGGACTATAGGAAACAGGGACTGGCCTTATGGGAAGAGGTATATTTGAAGCTAAGACATTAATTTAAAAGGAGATTTGCAATCACATATATAAAAGTTTAAAAAGGCACAGCAATCCATTCTCTTTACTTGGTTTTAAAAGCATTTTCTTTTATAAAGAACAAATTAAAGTTATTTGGACATTTCCTCTCAAATGATCAACTGACATCACAGGGAACAAGGGTGGAGTGTTCTGAACACAAGTGGTCACCAGTGAGGCTGCAGAAACACACCCCACTGGGAGTGCTGAGAGTAGGATTTCTTTCTTTTTGATTTTTGCTTAAAAATTATATACACACCATTAAATATTTATATAGTAAACATTTTATTTTAGACTTTATTACAGCAAAAACCAGAAACTTTTCCCTTTTGTCCTACCTAGAGGTCTAGCACTTACAAACAAGCATTTAATAAAACTGAGGTCAGATGATACGTAAGTCCAGGGCTGGTGCTCTGGGACAGGGTTTTCAGTTCTCTAAAAAAGCTTTTACTAACTTCCAGGCTGAATTGAAAACGAACATTAGGTGTTTTCAGGTCTATTCATTACCTCCTTTAAATAAAATGAGCCCAACAAATGGTTTCAAACAAAGGAATCCAAAAACCACACTGAAACTAGTCTATAAACCTTTTCAATGTTAAGTTACTATAACAAACTACACATGTAGGAGATGATGCTTTACACTCAATATGATATGATATGATATGATGCTTTACACACGATACCCAGCGTGGGGTTGTCCGTTACGGGTTACCAATACCTGCCTAGTTCTAAGAATGGGTTGAAGCTGAAGAGATCTATTATAGCTTGAATTGTGACCCCCCAAAAGATAACGCTAAGTCTTAGCCACCTTGTATCTATGAATGTGACCTTATTGGGACAGAAGCCCTAGCAGACGTGTCAGGTTAAAGGAGCTCTTCAGGATAGGCCTAGTCAGATATGGCTCCCTGAGAGGAGATGGCGGGGTGCAGTGGCTCACACCTGTAATCCTGGCACTTTGGGAGGCTGAGGGAGAAGGATCATTTGAGCCTAGGAGTTTGAGACCAGCCGGAGCACAAACAAGACTCCATCTCTGTGAAAAATAAAAAATTAGACCAGCACGGTGGTGTGAGCCTATAATCCCACCTACTGGGGAGGCTGAGACAGGAGGATGGTTTAAGCCCAGGAGTTTGAGGTTGCTGTGAGCTATGATGATGCCATAAGACCCTGCCACCCCAAAGGAGAGAGAGAGATGAGACACCCAGGAAGGACTCCAGGTGACAGCAGAGGCAGAGACTGGAGCGAGGCATCTGAAAGCCAAGAAACATCAAAGACATTGAGGATTACCAACAAAAACAGCAGCACCAGAGGCCAGATGGAAAACAGAGGAAGGAGAGACAGGTGAGGCCAGAGGCCGCAGCTCGACACAAGTGCGGCAGTGGACAGCCAGTCAGGGGCCTGTGCCTGCCGGTCGTAACCCAGTCGTATGGCCTTGAGCTGGACACTTAATCACTCTCAGCTCTCCCCTCTGTCACCTGCAGAATATGAGAGAATTCCACTATAGAATCTCTAGACCTAGTCCAGGGTTACAGTTGGGAAGACCAAGCAGCAAACATTTGAATACAGCAGAACCTTTGCAGCTGACCACCTCCTCAGGCTGACCTAATTTCCATAGACGTGCACCATGTGTGGTGTCAGCACCGGAGGCCTAGTCCCCATGTGGACCACCTCCGTGTGTTGACAGGTGGTTACAGTTCCTTGGGAGGTCACCTTATCGCAGTTCTACTGTACTTTCAAATTCACTGCTCTGGCATCGCGTGGACGTTGGTGACACAGGAAGCAGAACCACAGTCCTCTACTTGCCATGCGCCCTGCCCACACCAGCACTCTGGCCATACTTGTTTGGGTCACGTAAGGCCCCAAAGTGTTTGCTATAGAGGTTAAGAGCTGCCTGTCCTGGTATTCTTTTATAATTTTTTTTCTTTCAAATATAGTTTTTCCTACACTTCTAAGATTCTTAGAAATGTCTTCAACCAATTCAATAGTAAGAAGAAACTGTTCTTTGTGTGCCACAGCACAGCTGGGATTTAGGGTTCCACTGGGCGTTGGGTTCCAATATGCTGAACATAATCTCTAACAGGACCCCAATCTGCAGAGCTCTGCCCACTGTGACTGTGATCTGGTATGGGCAGCAGCAGTGGCAGCGTCTGTGTTCTGCTATCTGACCAACAACGCCAAGTCTAGGAGTGACCGTGGACCACTAGACCTTGGCCACTCTCAGATTTTACATCCACAGTCTGAGCTGTTGGCAAATCCAGTGTTTCTCAGGCTGGAGTACGGGGCTGAGACGTGTAGCTGGCAAAACAGCCTGGCCACCTGCCCACCATTTGTATCTCAGCACAGCTTTGCTCTATCTGTGTAAGATAGAGAGGAAGAGAGAGACAGAGATGCAATTTTTAAACCTTAACTGGGGAACCTCAAGCCATGTTAGAACTCCCAAACATAGACATTAGTAAAGGTGTCAGAATGACAGGGCTCTACCATAATTCATTCTAGAGACTGAGCCACGTGGTCAAAATGCAACAGGGCAGTTTCACCATTTCACCAGTGAACATTTGACCTTGTGGTCATTTAAAATCTATGAGAAACAAAGAATTTCTAGGGAGGGGGGGGAAGGTATTTATCCGCTACTTCAGGACTACGGAGACATGATTCAATGCACCCCAAAGGCAGGCAGGTGCTCAGACAGGGCCTCAGGAGGTACAGCTGCATTACACTACCAGGCTGACTCTGCTTCCTCCCTGGCCTCTGAAGTTGGCAGAACTCTCAATGCAGCACAAATGCGTAAGTCACTGCAGGCAAGCAGTGAGCTGTGTGCCAAGCCCACCTGTGATTCTGCCTGGGCCGCCAGCCCTTTACAATGAGGTAACGTGTGGGGTGACTGCACAGCCACAGATGGGACCGTGAGCCAGAACTCTTCATCCCCCACTTCTACCATCAGGCAGAGTTCTTGTATATCTGGAGAAGACCCATCTTAGTGTCTGTCACCATGGGCTGTGCCAAAAGGCCCCAAGCATCTGATGGTCCTACAAGGTAATACTTCAGTGGTGAATGCACGAACCTACATACGTGACACAACTATGTTACACACACACACACAAATGAGCACATGTAAAATCGGGGAACTCTGGCCGTGACTGGTGGGGACCATAAATATCGAGACCCGAGCTGAGACACTGCCCTGCTGGTTTACAGAAAGCCTCCCTTGGGGGACTGGGCAAACTCCGCACAGCATTTCTCTGTGTAATTTTTCACAACTGATGTGAATCTACAATTGTCTCAATTGGAAAGAAAGATAACGACGTATCTGCAGGAACTGGGGGTAAAGGACAGAGGAGGAAGGAAAGAGTCTGATTTTTTCTCCCCCAGAGAAAAGGCAGGAAAGAAACATTATTTTGAAAAGTTAAAAATCTGCAAGGCTATCAAAACGTTCCTTTCTAGTTTGATGTTTTTCTTATCTAGGAGTTTTCGGAAGATGGAAAAGGACTTCTTCTGACTTCTTTGTAGAAGGAAAAGGGACATTCAAGAGGATACAGAGTAGGGGGCCCATGGACCGCCTTAGAAACTGTACCCCCGTTAGCTGGATACAGAGTAGGGGGCCCAC
>NW_003852533.1:3970685-3978588 GCF_000181295.1 Otolemur garnettii | reverse complement strand
GACCGCCTTAGAAACTGTACCCCCGTTAGCTGGATACAGAGTAGGGGGCCCACGGACCGCCTTAGAAACTGTACCCCCATTAGCTATTTTTCATGAAGAACATTGGTAATGTCAGAGTATCGCGCATAGTTTTAAAATTTTGCATTTAGTGAAAACTCATTAATGCTGTAAGACCCTTATTATAATTCACGAACTGGGGAAGCCCAATGTGACCCCCTCTTCTGGATAACTAGGGTCTGGGGCTGTGCTCCCACACATCTGCCTCAGCTTTCAACACGGACTCTCATAGGGGAGCCTAACGCTGTGTGGCATTCTCAAATTTGGGTATTTCTATTTGAGATCCAGAGAGAGACAGGAAAAGCAACTAAATTTATTGAGTGCTCACTATGTGCCAAGCACTGTGCTTTGAGCGGCCTAGACCAGGAAGGGTGGACCTGCGTGTGGCGAGGACACAGGCTCATGCCCCAGACATGACATCACATCACCACTCTGCCCACTCAGAATCACTCACTTAGGAGGCCAAAAACGATTAAGTGATTCAATGTCTAAGGTCACAGGCAGCCGTGGAGGGAAAGGCCTCGGGAAAACAGCGGCTACCAACACCAGATGGACAACTGGATCACTCACGGGGCCGGTTTTATTAGAGTGCCAGAGCATGTAAAGCAATCTGAAGGGAGATTTAACCAAACTCCACTCTACATGACCCCAACCTATGTGCTTTCAGCCCCATAATTAAACGTGAAACAAAAATGAATTGAGGTAACACAGCCAGAAGATTATACAGGACAAATACAGGTTGAAACTCTTGCTTCTACAAACTCTACCTACATATTCAACAGATTTAAAACACAAAGCCGGTGCACAGGCACTCCCGTGGCTGCTCACAGAGCCCAGCCCACGGGCACTCCCGTGGCTGCTCACAGAGTTGCCCACAGGCACTCCCGTGGCTGCTCACAGAGCCCAGCCCACGGGCACTCCGGTGGCTGCTCACAGAGCCCAGCCCACGGGCACTCCCGTGGCTGCTCACAGAGCCTGCCCACGGGCACTCCCGTGGCTGCTCACAGAGCCCAGCCCACGGGCACTCCCGTGGCTGCTCACAGAGCCTGCCCACGGGCACTCCGGTGGCTGCTCACAGAGCCCGGCGCACAGGCACTCCCGTGGCTGCTCACAGAGCCCAGTGCACAGGCACTCCCGTGGCTGCTCACAGAGCCTGCCCACGGGCACTCTGATGGCTGCTCACAGAGCCTGCCCATGGGCACTCCGGTGGCTGCTCACAGAGCCCGGCGCATGGGCACTCCCATGGCTGCTCACAGAGTTGGCGCACAGGCACTCCCGTGGCTGCTCACAGAGCCTGCCCATGGGCATTCCGGTGGCTGCTCACAGAGCCCGGCGCATGGGCACTCCCATGGCTGCTCACAGAGTTGGCGCACAGGCACTCCCGTGGCTGCTCACAGAGCCAGCACACAGGCACTCCTGTGGCTGCTCTGTGCTTTAGTCACCTGGCTTCAGCATTCTTAGTCCTCAGGGCTCGGCACGCACGCTGGGCAGTCCACTTTCCACTGGTCTCCTATATCCTATGCCTGGCTCCACACACGAGTCTGTCATCCCTACATTCCCCTTAGACTTCACCTCTGCGGACGCCCCCACTATCCTCTCCTACATGGGACCTGCAGCCCTCAAGGGCACTTCCACGCAACGTCCCATCTCATTTAGACAAGTTCTGACCAGCACACTCTTCTGTCGGAACGAGGCAGTGAGTGTCTCAGGAGGTGAGTTCTGAGATCCTCCCCTTCAGTGTGAGCCACTGTGGGGACCTCTGCAGCTCAGCCCTCCCTGGCCATTTCACCTCGTTCCTCCCACTTGATCACCCAGCTCTCACTCAGCCTCACCAACCCGTCTAGGTGCTACCACCTCTGTGCACAACTCCAATGCTGAGACTCTTCTGCTCTGTGGCTGCACCTGAAAGCTGCCCACTTTAGCCTTCTAGCCATGAGGACAGATAGAAATGGAGAAAGAGTAAATGCCTCATAAAGTGCTGTGTAGGGCAAGGTGAGGCTGAACACAACCTGCTAGTTTCAGAACTCACGTAAACACAACCATCCTGCTGTGAAGTGTGAAATTAGAACTTTTTATCTCCTTTAATGGCAGGGTGCTCTGTGACTGATAAATTGCTTATTATCCGAACCACAACCGAGAGAGGAAGACACAGAAGACATGATAATAAGCATATTTGGGTCATTTGGCTTATGGGTATTCAATGGCCTGTCCGAGGTCACCGGACCAGAAGTTCATTAAGCCAGAAGGCTAGTCCGTTAGGCCTTCTTCCTGCACCTGGCGTCCCTCCTCCCAAACCCCGTGAAGTCTTGTTCAGAACTTTGGTTAATGGGTCAGAAACACAGGACGTAGTGAGCAAGACCTGGGAGCGTCACTGTGGGCAAGGGAGAGGTGACTTAACATGTTCCCATAGGTTTTAATCATAACAAGACAGAGGACGGTGCTTTGAGCATTCACTATGAACTGGATGCTTGAGCGAAAATTATAACAGAGGTATCACCAGGCCCATTTTACAAAAGAAGAAATTTAGGCTCAGAGACGGAACAGTGGCCTAAGGCTGGGCTCCGACTCAAACATGGACCTGTTAGGAGGCAAACGAGAGAAGCAGCAGCTGCTCTCTGTCACCACCAAGAACAAGACAAGAGGAAATGGACAGAGAACCGTAAAGAAAAATCTGGGTTGAATGTATGGAGACCCTCTAGTCACAGGAAGGATGAGTAAACCGTGCACCGTTATCGGGGTACTTAAGAAATTTCCTTTCTAGATGGCTTTTTTTCATATACGTAAGGATAGTTTTCAACTAAAGATAATTTCGAGACTGCAAGCAAATTAATCTAAACATTTTGTCGGACTCAAAAATATCTCAGACTCAAAAATAAAAGACACCTAAATTTTCATACCAATTGAAAATTCTGTGTTTATCTTATAGATATACAAGGCTAGCTTCCCAAACGGGAATCCAGATGTTTATTGTTACATATTTACTTGAAAGGATAGCAAGTTATGATGCCGAATACATATAATAGTCCCAGGCAGAAAAGTCTTTTTTAACAAAAACAATTTTCAATCTCAAGAGAATTCTTCCTACTGTAGCTGTATGCTCAAGCACTGCCATGCCCTTCCATCTGAGTGCAGTGATCATCTTGTTAATCCAGTAAGGGTCGTGGTTAACGGCAGACCAGATAATACAGGTGAGGACAGCATTTAGTGTCCCATGGATACTGTGCACATCTGAGAAGTTTCAACAGTCCCAGTAGGATAATAGTACTAACAGTTTTGTTCTCCTGGATCTCAACTATTGAAAAGTCTCCCAATTGATCTTGAGGATTAGTGATTTAATAGTAAGGCAGATTATATATTAGACAAAATCACCAACCTATTATTTATAAAATTGTGAATTTTAAGAGATTTTATGTAGTTCACCAATTATCTAAATAGGATGAAAACACCAAACCCTACACCCGTCTGATTCAATGGCAAATTGTTAACACTTGCAGAGAAAAGGAGGCGAATCGCTGGAGGAGAACCCTACAAAACACGAAAAAACACAGCGGCCGCCACTGCCTTGGTCTGATGGTCTGCAAATGAGCATTTTCCGAACAACACGTCCAAACAGCTCGCCACTGAACTCGACATCACTATGAAAGGGATTAAGAAGGGGGAATCAGGCTGGGAGTGAGATGACGCTCATCTGATACCTGTGGGAAATATGTGAGGCAACGATAAGAAAGGGAATGAAGGACGTAAATTCTACTTCCTCTTAAAGGGGGAAATTTCAGATTTAGCAAGAGCGCGGGAGAATGAAAATGAAACGTTACCGGACAGACAGCACTGTCATTCCTCGCCTTTCCGTCCCTTACCAGCTCGCAAGGTGCGCGCCCACTGTCAGGAACTTCGGCCTCTGGGGATAAAGTGGGACCACAGAGACCCGGCGGTGTCGGCCAGCGCTACTCTGAGAAGGGGCGGGGCGCTGGAGGAGGCGGCTGCAGACCAGGAAGCCGGAGCCCAGGGAACACGGTAACCTGGGCAACCACTGACCAATAGAATGACACCAATAGGAACGTGACCAATAGGAAAGGGCGCTGCTGCCTGGCGGTGCAGGGGGCCAATGAGAGACGGGCAGCCGACTTCACCCGGGTATTTGTACTCTGAGGGGCATTTATACCCGTGTCTCGCTCTCTGCTCTCTCCCCACTCGGGGGACACACTTCCAGCTATCTTTGGAAATGCTCTAAACTTTCCCTTTGTTCTTCCTAAATAAAATATGTTAGCCCTGACGCTGGTTCTACTTTCTCCCACACAGCCTGTGCACTCCGGTCTTATTTTCGGTTTCCACTCACTTTTGCGTTTGGTTACTGCCCTGCCTCTGTAGAACTTTCTAGATCAGTCGTGTAATGGAACCAGCTCAGCTGGGCCTGGGGAACCGGCTCCCCCCCGGCCCCCAGCAGTCCCCACCATGCGACCAGGCCTGCGGATGCTGCGTTAAATTTCCAGTATGGAATCCAAGGACCAGAGAAGGTGGATTATCTGGAAAGCAGCAGCAGGAAGGAGACCCCAGGGATGGAGAACCTGCAGTAAGGATCCTACCCCGGTGACTCTGACACAGACCAGGCCTCAGAGTCGTTCTCGACAAGGATGGACCCAAACCCAGCACAACAGAGGGAAGGGACTCTGCAGGACGTTACAGCTAGTTTCACGCGTCCCTGTTCCTCTCCCCACGCCAAGTTAGCTCTCGCCTCGTTGCAGCCTGCACCTGCCCTCCGGGCAATGCCCGGCGGTCACGTCCAGCATCTTTGCCTGTGCCGTGACTTGCTCACTCCCGTGTGGACGAGGCCGAGGTTCTTTCCCCAGTAAATCACTAGTTGCACACCCTACCGCCTCAATGTGTCACTTTAGGTGCTTTTAAATGCCCCTGAAGGAAGTCAAAGAAACAAATTAGTTATTAATTTTCATATTTTCCTGTTAGCACTAAAAATGAAGAGTAAGAAAATGGGGCACAAATGGGCCATTAAATGAGCTTTTCTGGAAAAAAAAAAAAAGGAAGAAACCTACCTTAAAATTTGTTCATGAGGTTTGGCCAACAAAGCTCTCTTCTGTTTTTCTGATGATCCAAAGTTGTGACAAAAATTCTTTTAAGGTACAGACTGGAGTCTATTTTGGAAAGCAGAGTGCCATTTCCAGGAGTCAGGAATGGAAACATTAATAGAGGGCACAGCCTTCCCAGTCTCTGCTGGGCCTGGGTGACGGCTGCCAGCAGCTCACCCTTAAGTGGACAGGTAAGAGCTGGAGTTCAGCGTTGTCACAAACACTGCTTTGATGAAAACAGGCTATAAACCAGTGTAGCCCCTTTGAAAATACAAATCACCTGATATTTTAAGTCAAAGAATGTAGTTTAAATCCACATTCACTACTGGAAAATAAAAATTCAAAGACCATGCTCTGTGCACACTAAGAACCACCGAGCATTTGTGCAGCACTGCTCTCAGCCTGCACCACACTAACAGCAATAGCTTGGACCTACTGTGTGCTGGCCACATGGTGGATAACGTCCTCTGATGGTTTCTCCTTTAGTTCTTACAGAACAACCCCCTAAGACAAGGGCTAGGATTACTCTTTGTTATGCTCACAGGGAACTTAGGGCTGGTGAATGAGCAACTGGGCTTGGCTGTGCTGACACCTGAACCAGGCAGTCCTGTGCTCCTAATCACCTTGGTAAATTCCTTCCAACTTCCTAGGAGCTGTGGGTAAGAGGATAAAGGTGGTATGCATCCTACCCTCTAAGAGTGCATTTTCACATACAAAGGGCAGCACTATTCAGAAACATTAAAGTATATAATTAAGTTGGTTTAAGACTTAGTGATTTAAAATTATTTGATAAACATAAATTATATTCAGCATGAACAAAAAGAAAAAAATAATACTGCCTTTACATTGACGTGGTAACTCAGAAGAATCATCCCAGCTTTTCTGATTCCCTCCCCATCCTATTTTTGGAGCCTGAAACTAACAATTTAACTAACACCTATCTACTAGACAAAGCATGATTCACTCTTTTACTAAATCAAATCTGTATACATTTGATATTAGCCTGAATAGTTTCTGTGGCAATAATGAGAGGATATAATCCTAAGCCTACCCAGGACAACTAATTCATACATGTATGTGTGTGTGTGTGTATAGATATGTGTATACTACATATATAAATGTAAACTCAAATAACGGTATTAATATAGGTAAATTCAAATAGCATGTTCAGATTTGGTAAGCAGTATAATCACTTCTATGGAAGGCATGTTAAATTCGAAAGAGCTCAAAATCCTTGAAAACTGTAACTGCATTTAGCCTTGTGTCTAAAGCACAGAGGAAGGCACCAAGTTCCCTTTTCAGGTCTCCCAGACATGAGCTTCCCAAAGGCAGCCCCTTCCACCTGTCTGGTTGGCCTTTCCATCCGCAGGACCTGGCTAAGGGCTTGATCTGTAGCAATGTCAGGAGACTATGGCAAAAAATTTAGACACATGGAAAACCCACACATCAAAAGTTCTCAGAACTGGAGCCCTAGGTTTTAAATGGTCTAGGCAAGCAAGAGGCAAGCAAACTAGTGAATAAAAAGTGTGAAGGCGCTCTGACTGTGCAGCACCATCCGTCTCCTGTTAGGGCCCACGTTCAGAGAGGCCCGGGCTGTGCACTCCTGGGTCACAGCACACAGTGATGGCACGGGCTGCCCTTGGCAGAGCTGGGGTGGCCACACGTCCTTGAAGACCCAAACAGGACCCTTTTAGCATCATAAGGTAATTCTCTTTACTTCAATTTAAAGAGCTTTCATTCTACAGCCTGAGTCTAACATGAGAACATATTTAGTGCAATTCTTCTGAATGTGAAATGAGCCAAAAGGCTTGTTAGAACGAGTCTGAGTGGTGGCTGCTCATTAATACTAAGGAAACAGACAAAAACAGCATCCTGAAAAAGACTTCTCATCTAAGTTATAAGACTGTACTTGTTGTAGGAGTGAATAAATAATGAGAGAAAACTGAATTTCTGTATCATGGCTGCGTTCATTGACTCCCCGGGACAGGAGTTACCGCCTAGAGATGATCTGAAAACCTTCTGTTGGCTGCTCCTCCACCTCCTCCCCTCAGAGCCCTCTGCAGAACTGACCTCCTGCCCCTGCCCTGCCCCCCATCTGCTGGAGGCGCTAATGAGCAGTGAAGTGGCCAAAGGGCAGGCAGCAGGGGGAGCAGAGAAAACAGAGCAAAGGAGGGGACAAGAGGCTGGATCCCAACAACCCCAATCATCAGTCCCTGGGTGACAGATCTGGCTGTAGCAATAAAGTTTTTTGTGTTTTACAACTGCAAATGCTTGACAGCCATTAGTTATGGACAGAATGTTCCTGTCAAGTACCTACACGTGAAAAAAAGCATGGGTAAACCACAGGGCCGGCTTAAAGGAGCTCCATCTCTCACAACGCAGAGGTCCCTGCTTCCATTTGCAGGAGCGGTCCCATCGCATTGAAATTACTTTCAAAAACACTTCAATATTTGTGTCAAGTATTAAAGAGTTTACTAGCAAAAACTCCTTGATTTTACAAAAGGAATCTTAAAAGTCTCCACCCTTAAAAATGGAACACAATATTATATTGGAATATTGAGAAATAATTTTACCTATTTAATTTTTTTTTTTTTTTGGAGGCAGTGTCTCCCCTGGTTACCCTCAGAAGCGTGCTGTGGTGTCTCAGCTCACAGCAACCTCAAACTCTCGAGCTCAAGCGATCCTCTTGCCTTAGCCTCCCAAGTAGCTGGGACTACAGGCACCTGCTACCCAGGCTAGAGTGCAGAGGCATCATCTTACCTCAC
>NW_003852533.1:3933990-3970665 GCF_000181295.1 Otolemur garnettii | reverse complement strand
GGTAGAGTGCTGTGGTGTCACAGCTCACAGCAACCTCAAACTCTTGGGCTCAAGCGATCCTCTTGCCTTAGCCTCCCAAGTAGCTGGGACTACAGGCACCTGCCACAACGTCCGGCTATGTTTTAGAGACAGGGTCTCTCTCTGGCTCAGGCTGGTCTCAAACTTGTGAGCTCAGGCAATCCACTCCCCTCAGCCTCCCAAGTGCTGAGATTATAGGCGTGAGCCACCGAGCCCAGCCTTTATTTATTTTTTTAATGTTGCATATTAATTTTATTTATATATACCACACACTTTCCAATCTTTTACAAATATTTACTACCATCCATGAATAAAAGTTGGGTAAGTCTAAGTAAATCTGTATATGGGAGGAGGGCTAGTACCCTATGTAGGAAAAGTCTCACATACCTTTATTTCTGTACAAAATGGTCACTGTATTCCATGATACCTGTCATTTTATCAGAGAAAAATTGAGAGAACAACCTTGGTCATGATTTTATTGATCTGATGCTATCATGTGGAGGAGTAGGACATTTAAATGAATTTTTCTGGACTGTGCCACGCTAGATGAGTAGGAGAAAAACAAGTTCTTCCCTGCTTGTAGCTGAGTAAGATCATAGGGCCCCTGCAGCAGGCCATCTGCTGTCAGACCCGGTGGCCGACCTCGGCACAGTCCTGGACGGTGGGTGGGGGTCTAGTACAGGCTGGCCATGCCAAAGAGAGCTGGATGATGTGTAGGGCAAACTATCCGTCCCTTTCTTAAAGACTTCATTTAACAGTATAATTAAGGACTGCACTTAAGCTATTAAAATAAACCACTAAGAGATTAATCTCAAATCAAAGCATCAATGATCAAACCCAGTTCTTAGCTTTCAGGTACGACTTATTAGTATTTTCAAATTTAATCTTACAATTTTAAATGATCACTTTAGTGAATTTTGCAGTAAGGTATTAAAACAAAATAAATTTAAGCCATTTTCTCCCACAGGGAAAGGGTTTGGAAAATACTCCACTTTTAACCACAAAATATTGCAAAGGAGGCGATAAGTTCTAGAAGCTGGGACTTAGCAATTTTGAATGTATTGTATGTATCAGAAAATTTAATTTAATTTATTTAATCACTGAGCATATAGTAATGATTCATGTGCTGTAAAGGCAGCTTCTGCTGGTTTTCAAAGCATGTTACCATAACAAGTTCTACATGAAAATTATAATCCCTCCACGCGCTCTATTAGCAGACAGTCTCTGACTTAATATCAAAGTCAATTCTCCTAACTCCAGTACAAAGTTGCAATTATCTGCAGTAAGCAGTATTGGATATTCCCTTCTAAGAAATGAGTTTGTATCTCAGTTTAAACAAGGCAAGTGTTAAATTACCGATGGCCAATTTAAAAAAAAAAAAAAAAAGTAGGAAACAAGCAGAGGGAAAAAGTAATGGAAATGAACACCTAATGGTTTAGCTTCAAAGCCAGGTTGGCAGGTTCTTCGGGACGTTAGAAATTGGGATCTTTGCAAGGAAAGCGAAGAGCTTCAGTCACTCTGGTTCTAGCAGATTCTGTTCTGATTTAGCTCCTCCTCTCAATCCTCACATCATCACTTAAGGTTCTAGATTTCAATAAAATAGGAAAAACAGAAAGTCCTTGTTGCCCACCTACAGTCGTCACGTTTGACTAACAAATGAAACCACATCACTCTCCTGTGTATCACAAGCTCTTTGGTAAAAGAAAGACAACTCCCCCCACCCAATGGAGATGGACGGGAAATGTGTGTTTTTAAATCTATGTACGGCCCGCACCTCATTACCAAACACAGAAAATCAGCCGCCTGAGAAACCAAATGGACTGTCAGCAACCGTCTGGTGACCAACTGAAGTTAAGTTTCAGCATCTGCTCCTTGGATCAATTTCTACATCAATTTCACTATCTCCAGAATAATTTTTTTTTCCTTTAAAAACCATTAATACATAGTGGGGAATATTTTCTTTCTGTTGTTAATTTCCTTTCTCATAAAAATTTAAGCAACACATTTGAAAGCGTGGCTGTTCCCACTGATGTGTGCCCATGGGGGGGTTCCTGCTTCTATTCTTCCAGAAGCACCGGCTGTCTCAATAAGCAACACTTGGGTGGAGCATTTCATATGTGAGGCTAATAACTCTAATTATTTCACTGTATTCTTAAGCCTTAGCCCCACTCTCCAAAACTCTGTCCAAATATTTTCTATCACTAAAATAGTCCTGTGATGAGCTCCTTTCCTAGGCAAAAACTGAGAGTTGCAAATATTAAATGCCTGACTCCAATCAGCAGGACTGGCTGATGGAAATCTCAGCACGTGCAGACTGAGGCCAAAAGCAGAAACGCTACTTTCAAATGGGCACATGACACCAAACCGCCACTATCAGAAGAGAGTCTTATATGCTGTGATATGACATTTCCCCCTTGACTGCAAATACAATTGAAATGTACTTTAATAGTATTTATAACCAATTCTTAAACCTACTGATACTGTAGCCATACCAAAGACAGAATGGCTCCACCGGGGTGCTTAGTGAGTATGACACACCACTCCGTCACCTGTTCCAGGTATCACCACGAGTGGCCCTAAGTAATCAGGATTGAGGCTATGCATCACCAACCCCAGCGTGAAAGTGTCCAGTGAGAGTCACCATAACTTCTAACATTTATTGAGCACTTACTGTGTGCCACACTCTTCATTAAGCCTCTTGCATAGATTATCTCCTTTAATCCTCACACAACTCTTTGGGAAGAGAATGTACTTCCACAGAGGAGGAGAGTGGACCTTTAAAATTTGTAGGCTGGGCACGGTGGCTCATGCCTGTAACCCCAGCACTCTGGGAGACTGAGGTGGGTGGATTCCTTGAACTCAAGGAAATGGGTGAATGACACTGTTGGAAAGAACTGAACTTACTATAAGGCACAAGCCCATTTCCTATGGAAAATGAAATGATTTATTTCTTCAGGACAAGCTTCCCAGCAGAGTATCACTGAGCAGGGAGTGTCTTGCTGTGCCTGGCTGAGCACACTGCCCAGTGGACAACCCACAAGCAAGGCCCGAGCACGGTGTGTAGAGAAAATACACACTTTCCATTTATTTCCTCCTCTAAGTAGAACAACCCTTCTTTGGGGACCAAATCCAGGGCTTGTAACAATTCCCCACACAATATTTTCCATCCTCACAGCCAGAAAAATTTAGAAACCATGAGAAGTCAAGAGCATGGTCCAGCTCTTCCCACAAAGGTTTCTGGGGTGGACGCCTCACATGGGCTTCTCACCTGGCATGAAGATCAGATGCCTGGAATCCAGACCCCAACCCCCAAATCAGCAAGAACTCACTAAGAAGAAAGCACACCAGATCCTTCCATCCTGCTGTACTTTACTCCAGCCTGGCTGAAACATCAGCTGTGAGAGAAGGGTGGTGAGGAAGACAACCATGATGGCAGCAGGCGTGAACGGGCACCTTCCCACACTAGGCTGGCTTGTAATTAGTACACTGAGCAGCTGTGAGGCCACAGAAAGGTTCTGAGAGGAGCAGTGACCTGCCTGTGACTGGTGGAAGTGAGCTGGTGAGTGTGACAGGACAGCCCAAAGAGACCGTTACCAACCCACCTGATGCAGGTTCTGTTGCTGGTCAGCTGTTGTGGTTTTTGTTTACAACGTATCTCAGTTCATTTAAGCCACATTAATCCTATGACTTCAGAGAGGTCGTCTATTTTCTATAATGTTGCCTATGGAAAGACTGCACACATCTTTCTCACTGATGGCATGTCCCTTTGGAGTTCTGATGGTCGGAAGCAGCACACCTGCCTGGCGATGGATGCCAACACTAACTTGGACTACGGCATGGTCACCAGCATATACCAGAAGTAGCACTTTTTGACTTCTGAGACTAAGGAAAGAAAGGCCTTACAGCTTCCTCAGTTACCAGAACACTCTCCCTGGGAGCCCAGAGTACAAATGAGAAGACTGAGTCCCCGGAGCCACCAAGCTGTGGAGGCCACATGTGGGAGGTCCAGCAGACACTCCCGATATCCCCAGAACTCCCACCAGTGCTGCCAAAGTACCACACCTGTAAGTGAAGAAGCTTTCAGATTCTAGACCCCAAGTGTCAGTCATCCCTAGATGCTTGATTCCTCCCAGCTGAGGCTCCAGACATCCTGGGGCACGAAGAGGCCTGTCTTCTCTGCCCTGTCCGTATTATTGAACCAAAGAATCCATGAACATAAGAAAATACACATAGTTACTGTTTTGTACTATGACATCTTTGAGGTGGTTGATTAAGCAGGAATAGATAACTAAAACCATACTACAGCAAGGGAGGCGAGGAACCCACTGGTTATGGAACACACACCTGGATCCTGACACTTAGTTCTGGACATTATTTCAAAAGATTAATTAAAAAACAAACATGCTCAGAGAAGAATAACAAGAATGTTCCTTTATGGAGAAAAGAAATGAAAAGACTGAAGCTATTCAAACTAGAAAAAGAACAGAGCATGTGTGTTAATTGTCCTCAAATTATTCCAAGGTGAAAAGAAATTAAGTTCTGGTAACTGAGGAAGCCGTAAGGCCTTTCTTTCCTTACTCTCAGAAGTCAAAAGGTGCTACTTCCACTACACGCTGGTGACCATGCCGTAGCCCCAATTAATGTTGGCATACCTAGCGAGGCAGGTGAGTGGACGTGCAAGGAATCACTGTGTGTATTCCGGAGGAAGGCCGAGAGACAGAGGGCAGAACTTACAGGGAGTCAGGTGGAAGCATTTTCTAATGTTCAGAGCTGTCCAGGAAGGAAGGTGCAGCCCCCACAGGCAGTGAGTTCCCTGATGTTCAAGGTGATCAAGCACTGGCTGGGCGGTCATCACCTGGGGGTGCCTTTGCAGAGAATTCATTTGCTGGACAGAAGGTCGAGTCAAATACCCTTCCTTTCAGGTTATACTGTAACACTGAGATGTTTTTATTCCAAAGATCATCCCATTTCCTCATGCTAAAAAATCTAATCCCAACGCATGTTGAGCAGAGGAAAAACACAAGATGAATAAATTAAATGAAAAAGGCCAAAGCATGCGTAGAAAGTGATACAGACTTATGAGCAGAAAGTGACAGCAAGGGACAGAAAACGTGACCCAGCAGGAAAGAAACTGTGACAACACGAAGCACAAAGGAGAGAGCGGGAAGCAGGAAAAGGGCCAAAGAGCTGTCCCGGAAGCAGCCAGAGGGAGGGCGCCTTCCCGTCCTGGAGAAATGGTTTTGTTCATTTGCACAACTTTTCTTCTGTCAGTGGGAAGACAGACCAAAGAACATGGGTGACGGGTGACCCAGGGAACAAGGTTCAGGTGGTAGAACCAGTGAAGTTCTGCAGAGATCACCGAACAGTCTCAAAAGATCCGGGATCTGTGCATCTATGGGACTAAGGGCGCTCCCCTGGGTGCAGGTGTCTCTAAGGTTAGTGCACAGAGAAAGGGTGCTAAGGGGAGCGGGGAAAACGGGAACCTTGCCAACATGAAAAAGAAAATACAGCCACCTAGAAAATGAGATGTGTCCAAAGAAGGCCCATGGGGAACAAAGAAAGAAAACTCTGTAAAGTCCTCTCACACACATTTCATCTGACATTCGTTTACCACCATTTGTAATCAGTTTCCAAGGTTTCATAATACACTTTAGTCATTCAAAGCGCTGGGCGAGTTATGTCATCGTTATCCCCTTTGAATGGAGTGATGTTGGTAAGAAAAAGACAGAGGAGTCACCTCCAGAAACGCAAAGTGTTGAGGCCAGAGCCCCAGGGCGAGAGTGGGATGCTGCCACCTGCTCGCCCCTTTCAAGGGCTCATGGCACCACAGGAGAGAAACTCATGTAATTAATGAAACACAAATTTTCTCGTAAAAACATTTTTTTTTTAAGAATAGCAATAAATTCATCTCGTCACTCACCCATTTCCGGGGTCTGCCTCTTGGCCGTTTCTCCCCAGTGGCTTCTGCTTTCTGCAACATGAAACAGTCAGTCATTATGGTTCCCACCCCAGGTCGTCAGTGAGCCCTGCGCCAGGGACAGGACACAAGGAAGGACCTTCCGGTTTGCAGACGAGGTACCTCCATTATTTTAACAACCTCTTTTTCCTCTAAAGTTCATCTTCTGCTTTTTTAAGTAGATTTTCTTCCCTGTTTTTTTTTTCCCCAGTGTATGCTATAAAATGCTATCTGGGAAATCCCTCTCCCTAAAAGACTCCCCTGAGTGGTCTCTTCTGAAATGCATGAAATCTTGCTATTTCAAAAGCTATTTTGACTTTATTTCTTTCCGTAATTAAAAAATTACCCCACATTCTAAAACGGTATAAACAACTGTTTTAGAAAACAAATGCTTTTTTTTAAATGAGCAAGATTTCTTTCCCTTTCACAACTCAAGTTTCAAAAATTAAGGTCGATAAACTGCTTCTGAGTTCAGAAAGTCCTCCTATATTGGCGGCCAAAAGCAACCCTAAATGTAAAAAAGGATACATAAGCATTCTAATTCAAAATTAAAAACAATTTGAACAGTTTTATTCGATAAATTTCCTGTTTCTGGCCAAAAACAATCACTTGTTAGTCAATTCACCTAAAGCGGAGGGAGAAATAAAGCTAGCAGAAATCACGAATGCTTGCCCCAGAGATGGAAAATGCTAAGTGTCTAAAAATAATACATTTAAATAAACAATATAAACAATTCCACCCTCAACACAGACCTGACATGAAAATATTTCTAAGTATCAAAGAGTTTGCTTGCTTAACTACACAGGAGATTTTTCTGGTATCACAGTTGTTTTTTCTCTTTTGAATCAAATTTTAACATTATCTACAAATTCATTAGCTATTCCCATGTTTTTATCACCTCTAATGCCTAAACACAACAAGAACATATACAAACAACCCCCCAATTCATACCTTCTATGAAAACGTGTTTATACTTTACAAGATGAAGAAAACTTAGTACAAATTGTTCTGTGTATGAGAATCTTCCCAAGTCTATTTACATCCACACAAAAACATCAGTCGGTAACCTGAGCCAGGATGACTTGTTTTGCCTTTTACTTTTGTTGTCTGGGTTAGCAGCTGGTGACACATGAATGACCACTGTAACTGTCTACACTGCCAAATAAAACTTTCCTCTTTCTCTCAGTAAAAAACAGACAGATATAGATGATAGCGGATAGATAAGTAAATAACAGATAAAAGTAAGCCACAAGATTGCTCACCAAATAACATCCCCCAACCTGGCATTACTATGTAACAGGTCCCATGAATTAAGCCAAACTCTGTATGACTGTAATGCTCACATTTATCGAGCATTTAAAATACCCCAGGCACTGGGCTGAGTCAGTGGCCTGCTACTTTAACTCTCACAGACCCTCATAAAGTGGGCATTGTCATTTCTCTCATTTTGGAGATGAGCGGCTAAGTTTTCAGATGGTTTAACATACAGGAATACAACCTGCTGGAGTCACACGTCACACAGGTCACTGGTAGACCTGGGATTCGAAGCCGGCTCTGTTTGACTCTAATGATAGTACAAAGCATTTGCTGCCACAGAAAATATTTTAGGAAACTAAAATCGTCACCAATTAAGCTAATTTTCCGGAACAGGAAAAAACCTGGTGGCCTTTAGGAGCTCTACCTAACTGCTGGCCGTGACTCCTTCACAACTGTTGAATGGCTTCACAGAGGCATCCATTACTGTCAGGGGTGAGGGGCCCCACCTGACCTGAGTCTTTCACTTCAGCATGAATGAGGGAGAGCTCAGAGCCCAGTAGATCACACCATCACTCACAGCATTGCTTCCTGGAGAGGCGTCCTGACCCCGCTGTGGCAGGCTCAGGTCTGAATTCCTGTGCTGCCATTTTAGTTCTATGACTTTGGGTGGTCCCTGAAGACCCTAGTCTGATGTCACCTGTAAGTGGAGATAAGGCCTCCTGGAAGGGGCGTCACCCAGGTGCTTGCGAGTACCTGCCAATACACATTCTTGCACTCCTGACAAGATGAAACCTTTCAAGAAAAAGCTCTCTGTCAAGCTAGTTCCATCTTACAGAAGGTTCAGAAAATGCACATATTCCATTACATCCACCACCTTTAGGGTGAAGCTTCTAAGAAACCCTTTGGATAGTGTGAGGTGAGTCACACAACTGCAGAATTCTCTGGTACAGAAGCAGTGGCTGATTTAATCTTGGGCAGCAATTGTAAGATTGCCTGGCTTACCCAGGAGTAAATCACACACAAGGCAGGCAGAAATCCTTTTTACTGGGAATGAGGGTGGTGCGCTGGGTTGCAGGAGGTGGCTATGGACCTGACCAGCTACAGGTGCTGCACCAGCAACTCCTGTGCACTAGCTACATGGCAGGGCCATGACGTGACCAGGATGTATCTAAAATCTACTGAGAAAGAGAGGGTTTTATTTTTATACCTAAGAAGGGTTTCAGTGCATTTCAAAGTAAGAGAAAGCAAATCTCTCAAAGAGAGAGAAAGCCCTGAAAATAAGACGGCTTGTAAAAGAGCATCTCATTTACAAAAAGCCTATTGAGAAATAAAATTCGCACCATTACTAAAAGGGCAAAATATCACGATTATCACTCAGACTTGTTAAAAGCAAACTTACTCCTTGGTCATTCAGGCCAGTGTTACATGTAAACTGAGACTCCCCTCGGAGGCAACTGCTGGAGGAAGCACATTAGCTGTCCATCCGGGAGGTCTGCATTGTTCTTTAAAACCCACATTATTTAATCATTCTAATCAAACTCCACAAAGGCTGAAAAACAAGTTAGGATTTTAGTTTGCGAACCAGCACAGAGGGCGGAGTTTTGCATGTTGGAAACCACTGGCTTTAACACGTTTTCCTGTGTTTAATGCTCTTCAGGATATTATTTCTCAAAGAAGACAAACAAAACTTTCAGGAGGCTTGTTTTGTTTTAACGCACCAACAGATGCAACACAGCCCAAGTGTGTATTTGGTTTTCCTTTGCCAGAATAGAATTAGGTTCTACACGACAACCCACAGACAACCCACACGTCACAAAGACATAACTAGTTTTAATAATTATTGCTTAGGTGACTGGAGAAAGGGAAGCGAGGGTAGGAATTCTGAATTTGTAAGAACTGAAATTTCAGAATATTACTGGCACTATTATGCTAAGATTCACAACCCTATGTTGTTAAAAGTACTATTTCCTCCTTGATTTTCCTCATTCATTTTTCTTAAAGTTTAGGTTCATAACTGTAAAGTTAATTGTATTAACATGTTTAGAAGCAAGGTCATGAGGGTTAGGAGGAGTAAGTGGGGAATGTAGTTATGTCTTCTAAGATGTTCCCCACATTAAAAAGATTTAAAAACATTCATCTAGCAAATTAATTTGAGTTTGATGACAGTGCTTAGTTTCTGGTGTACAAGAGGTGATCACTTCATACTTGTGGAAAAGGAGAAAAACAGGGAGGGAGAGAAGGGAAGGAAGGAGGGAGGGGGGGAAGGAGGGAGGGAGGGAGGGAGGGAGAAGGGAGGGAGGGGAGAACTTATATATGTGTTTTATTTCCTCCTTACCATTGGAATGCTGGAACTCAGTAAAACTTTACAAATCATTTCATCCAGCCCTCTCAATGAACAAATAAGGAAACTTCTGGATGTGATACAATTCCCAAAGGCCTAGCCCTGTGGTTTTACTTGGGGGCCAGAAGTCTGTGGGCATCGGTCTGAAGGCACCCATTTCCAATGCCTTCGTGACCTTGGCAGGGCCACTTCAAAGGTTTCTCAAAACCTTTACTCAATATATTTCAAACCTGCATTTTGGATAACTAGAGATTAACAGAAACTAGATGTATCATATGTTTATAAGATGTTTGATGGCATATGGTAATGGAAAGGGTGTAAGCTTTGGAATTAAAGTTGAATTCAAACCCAGATGCCATCATTTACCAGGGCAGAACATCAGACATGCCCTAGCTTACGTCTTGGATCACAGTTCTCTCACTTAGGGGATGAAGACCACTAATGCCAAGTCAGAGGATTAAAGGAGCTACAAACATGGAAAAGTGCCTGACAAAAGCTAGGGCACTTAGTAGATAGTTGAACACAATTTCTTCTCTTTCTCCTATTTTAAAACAAACACCTACCAATTCTGTAAGTGCCCACAGTGGTTTTCCAAGTATTATCTTGTATCTTATTTAAGTAGGCAGCTGCTACTTCCCAGCCCACAGATGCCAGACTGAGTAAAGCGGCCACCTTCACAGGCAGTAGAACTGAGACCCAACCTGATTTCAAGGCAGTGCAGGGTCTGTCCTTTGGGAGCGATTCCCACATAAATTAACATTGCCATGGGAAAAGTTAATATACAAAAGATAACCTTCTAGGGTGAAAATCAAATTAGTTAAAGGTAAAATATTTCCAAGTTCTCTATAAACACATGGATAAGAGCAGCAGTTGGGAACCAAGAGGGTAATTTGATTCTGACTTTGGGGACAAATTTAGATGGCCATTATAGCAAATTTAGATGCTACTATAAACGTTCTCACTGCATTTTATAGGCACTGTGATGAATGAGGGATAAAGCCATAATACTGGTACTCCAAATCAATCAATCATGCAACTATACCGGAAATAAGCTCGAAAAATATGGGGTGTGATGGTTCCTGTTTTGTTTTCATGTACTTGGAATTCTTTTTTAAGACTTAGACCTGCTGAACCTAAGAATCTGTGGAGCCCACTCTCCAAAGTCTGGAAAGTCATGCCTTATTTGTTTCAGCCACTCTTTTAAGAAAATAGAAACAGCATAAACCAGTGTGCACTAGAGTCGAAATCAGCGGGACCAACCCATCAGGGGAGCAGTGAGGGATTTCTCACTTTACCTTTCCAAAAGTCCAGTTCTGTAGCTTTCCTGATTTTAAGTGTGACACTTTTAGTCTTGAAAAGATGCTACAATTTGCCATGACAATAGTCTTTTCAATAGGAAATACAAGTAAATTCCATCATTCCTGGGTTCTTCCTTGTTTTACCGAGGAAGCCCTTGTGGTCAGCCTCTGTCACTGCTTAGCACACGATTATCTTCATGGATGGAGACACCGAATTGAAACCGAGTCAAAGTAACGGGAAAAGTTATTGTTTTCAAAATTTAAGATTCTCTTCTTCCAGGTCTTCCCTTTGCTTCTATATCATCAGAAAACCCACAGCACTGAGGCAAGATGTCACAGCTATTACCTTCCAAACACACTTGTGATTATCACAGACAAAATGCCCGCATTCCTTCTCATGAAATCAGATAGAATATGCCCGTCGAAACTGTTGGGTGTATTAAAGCAACAGCCTAAGCTACGCTCAATTGTCTGTTCGTCTTTTTCTCCTGGTTGGCGAAACAAAGATTCACAACTAAAAACTTGAGAATGTGGAGGATGTAATTCAGTTTCTACCATGTGTCTGCCAACAAGACCCGGCATGTTGGAATGATCCTCCAGCACCCACCCATCTCACGGAAAGGCAAGAGATGCCAAGTCAGTCTATTCTATCCCCTTAGCAAGGTGATCTACTGAGACCTACAGGGAAACAGGAGCCAGGAATGTAGGTCAGCCCGAGAAGTGAGGAGCTTTCAAGTGCAGAAGGGTCAGAGCTTCCAGAGAATTACAACTACAGGTCCCTTGAAAGAAAGCGACTTCATAAAATAATTCACACGCATTTATATCTCCCACATTTGGATCATAACCTGTAGTGACCAAAAAAGGGGGGCACTGCCAGATAGGACTTGCTGATGCATTAAGTAAGGCCCTTCTTGGTAAAGTAAAAAAAAAAAAAAAGCGCCAACTGTTTAGATAAATCAGCTTAAAATATCAAGATAATGGAAACAGCACTTGGGCTTTATGTACTAAATTCGTGTGTACACTAAAATAGGACCCTGAATCCCAAAATGGAACTCACCTGCCCATTAAAGTACAGTGGAACCAAACTACCCTCATCTGTACACACCACAGGCTGGGACTATCTGACAATGTCCAGCACCACCTCTCCCTGCCTGACCTAGGATGAAGCTGGTTACTCTCTACAGCGGGGCCTGCTGTAGTCTGAAGAAAATTCTGTCCTCACTCAGCACTTATGCCAAATAACGTATCCAAAATGGTGAGTAAAATCCACATTTTCTCTTCCTAAAATACCTGTGACTGGCATTAGCGATGATTTGTGAAAAATAAACCAGATTTCTAGGAATAGCAGTAAATTAGAAGGAGCATGGACAGGTCCTCACAGCCTTCAGGCAGTATGAGGACTTCTTTGATAGCAAGTTGAAGACAAATCAGATATTTATTCCGAAGAGTCTTTGAACGACAGCTACTTCACCTAGGTTGTATGCTTGCACTATCATTCTGCACTTTACTGCTTAGGTCTGGCTACCACATGAAAAGGCAAAAGGAAGATTAAGCCAATCTCTGACATCACTCCTGAGATTCTGTTAATTTTTTTTTCCTTATAATAAAATTTAATTCAACTGCAGATAACTGTCCTAAAAGTACTTGAGTAAGAATTGGCTTGAAGCATACAGATGAATTTGACTTGAGACTTTAAACAGTAAAGAATTTACTGACAAACCCTCTTTGTCATGATTTTTAAAAAGGAGCAAAACCCTCCAGTAAAGGGGATTGTAACTTCCTTCTCTCCACACAGGAAGTGTGAACCTGAGACGTTCTGTGCTCCCCCACTGCCATGAGAGGAAACAAAACCTAAGATGATAAATTAGTAGACAACTGGTCACAGGTATACAGCAGACTATTAAAAAAAAAAAAAGGGTAAAAACATATACAAACACACAGGCACACAGATATAGTATTCAGGAAAACATAAACTTCTGATTACTTTTATTAAGTAACAGTATGAAACCAGTTCAGGGACAGAGTCTGAGCACTCAGATCAGATCTATAGTTGTCCTGTGATGTGCACCCAGGGAGTCACTTTTAATGGACTCTAAGGAGATTGAAGAATACTTATCTTCCGAAAGTTCTAAGCATAACAAATTGTGTTTTTATAAATGTGTTTGTTTTACCTATTGCATGAATCAGTCTTCTACTGAATGTGGTCTGGACCTAAAGGGATGGCTAACCTCGCAGTCACCCACTTGGCCTTGCAACATTCTGCTTGCTTGTCAAGTTTCACACTGTTAATTTTCTAACAAGCAGTTTTGTTTTCAAATGTCCCAAGGCCAGTGACTGAGTCCACACATAAACTTTGTAAGTAAAGAAACATCAAGAAGCAAGAAGTTTCACACCCCACCATCCAGGGTCCAGCGCACACGGCGTCTTCCCTAGCGTCCGGCTCCTTTCTCCTCCTATACTTACCAGTTTTCGTGATGTATTTTTCATTGTGGCGAGCCTCGGTTTGCAGGAAAACACCCCATTTGTTAATCATAGATAACTTCTCATATCTACCCTGGCCACTGTAGCAGGGGATATATATATCTTATGTGTTATGAAACACGTAAATTTTTCTAAAAAGATCTGTCTTTCAAAATCCTACCAAATGTATGTTTTGTTAGAGCACAACATATATTTAATAAGCCAGGGTATGTGAACATGGTGTTTAGTAGAGCAAGGCACAGTCAGCACACACTGAGCTGAAGTGGAAATGCCTCCAGGGCACACACCATGAGGACTGTCAGTGTCCTCCACTATTTTGCTAAGCAGTCTCTTTTCCTACTCCAAGTGCAAGTATTATATGCTACAAATGAAGTAATTTGCAACACTTAAGAAAAGTCAGTCATGTTATGGGCAAATGTATTTATTCACTTTTATTGCAAGAGGCACTTTGATAACAGAATTGTACGAAATAATTGTGTCTGGGAGAATCAGAGATTTAAGAGAAGGACTTCTTTGGAGCAAAAGAAAGCCTGCTTCTGTTTTGGAGATTATAATAACATGTGCACACATAGGGAGACTGCCAGAAAGATGAGTTACCTGGGAGGGTCGTTTGTAAACGCCTATCACTAAAGTCAGGAAAAATACATCTGACCTTACTTGGCAACGGAGCAAAACTTTCTTTTATTTTGCTTTAGGTAGTAAATTAGGCACATGCCTCGGCCTTCCTTTTGTGAATAAAGATTTTGTTACTCAGTGGCAAACTTCTTAAAATGAATAGAAGGTGATAGGAGCATTTCTATTTACTCACTCAAAAATGTAAAGTAATAGAATTCAATTCATTTTCCTTTTTTGTATTAAATGCCAAGTAATTTGTTTATGATGAGATTTAAGATTTCTTCCTAGGAGATATTATAATGATGCATTTTTTAGAGCACTTGTATCAGAGCTTAAATGTCTGTTAGTTACCCACCAAGATATTCCTCTGCCATCTCCTTAGAATAAAATTAAATTAGGTAAATTCTACACTTAGGCAACACAAAAAAAGTCTCTGGTAAAATTAGGTTTTTTTCTTAGGTTAATTTATAAACCAGGTAAAAATGGAACAATAAACCAGGTAAAATGATATCATATTAGGGATGATAAATATGATATCATATTACGGATATCAGATTATGTTTTAATATAACTTCTAATAAGAATGTTAGAGATATTTTAAAGTTTACTAAATATATAGCATAAGTCTAAATGCTAAGAAGCAGCAAATAAATTTAAATGTTAAAATTCTGCTTGTTCTGGGCAGCACCTATGGCTCAAGGAGTAAGTAGGGTGCCGGCCCCATATACTGGAGGTGTTGGGTTCAAACCCAGCCCTGGCCCAAAACTGCAAAAAAAAAAAAGAAAGAAAGAAAAAAATCTGCTCATTCAACTTCAAAACTGTTAAAACAAATAAGAAGTCATAGTTACCTTCTAAGTAACTTTACAATTACTTCCAAAATAACTAGTTGCTATAGCAGTTTACGACACTGAAAACTATCACATATGATGTGGTTCCTGCCACCAGCACGGAGAAAAACCTCACAGAACATCAACTCCACAGAGATGAGCATACAGTCCTTGCCAACAACTACTGTGCCTGGGGGGCTCAGATCTAGTGAAAAGGTTTATCAAAATTTACTTCTGATTTGTAAACCTTTGTTCTCAACTATGATACAAATCTACAAATAAAATACAGCAGCTTTTTTCCTAATTTATTTGTAAAACAAAAAAATGTGACTTTTATGTTTACCTTCACTTCTCTGTACGCGCACTGACCCTGAGATATGTCCTTCTCTAGCTCAGATACAGCCAGCATGAAATTATCTTAAACTGCAATTTAAAATTTATTTAAAAAAACACTGAGTGATACACTTGACCGGGTTTTGTCCTGCCCCCAAATACATAGTGAGTCAAAATTTGTTAAAACTTCTTATTGTCAAATTCAGGGTATTTCTGTATCACTTCACAGAAAGGCCTTTTGAGATGTGCAGCTCACTAGATGTGCAGCTTTACTGCAGAACAAACAGTATAATTTGTCATCACAATTAAAGCTGTAAAATTCATGGAGTTGTTTCCAGTATCCCATAATTGGATTCACTTCTAATTAACATCCATTTGGCAAAGTGCTTCAATGGGGCTTGGTTTGCAGTAGTCATGTAAATACCAGAGAGTAAATTAAACTCTCTTATTTTTCAGAGGAAACTGCAAAAACTTCACCACCAAGCAAATCTGTAGTTTTGATTTGTTTTTCACCATTTTACAAGGTGCAAATATTATTATATCATTCTCTGCCCCTTCCTTCCTTACCGCCCCCCACCCTGATTTTAAGGTTCCCATTATTTGGTGGTTTGTTCAAAAATAACACCAAAAGTATCTTCACAAACTTTTTATGCTAAGCATGCACTTAGAAAACAAAGTTAACTCCCATCTAACAAATGTTAAATGCAGGAAATTAGTCTTGGGTTACCCAGCGGGGACAAACAAACCCTTAGGTGTGGAGTCAGAATGGGAAAGTATCTGCGAGGTTCCTGCAGCCATTCACAAAGTTAGGACAGCAGGACTTGAGAGACTCACCTTCTGAGCCGCTTTGGAGGGGCTCTTGTTCTTGCTGCCTTTAGGTCTTCCCCTGGGTCTCTTAGGAGAAGGCTCACCGGTCGGCTCCTAATTGTGGGGGGAAAAAAAACGCTGTTGTGGCAAGAGTGGACCCCTAGTCTTCAGCTCTATCTCTGCATGTGCTACACAGCAGCGCTGCCGGACACATTCAGTTCCAACGTAAGTGGATGATGATGGTACAGTTCACAGAAAAGTGAGGAAGCTATACTTCCAACCTCAGGGCTCAAAGAGGAAGCTCTGTTTTGTGTATGAAAATTAGATACAATTTCAAACCTAGGATGGTAACAAAAGCCAAATTATTGCATGCTCTATTTTAAAGAAAGTCATATTTTTTGAAGGTGCTAAGTTTACATGGTGATGCATTCAGCCACTCAAAACAGTAATAGGCATTTTATACAAATACCACTATCCGTTATACTAGAATTTCAAACAGCAGAAAAATAAAGCTAACATCTCAGATATTGTATCCATCTTCCATATTGAAAAGGTAGTTTTTAATCATCTCTGTCTACCTACATTCTAGGTCAATTATGCCTCCAACGACACATTGTGAGTGAAATATTGGAACAATTATCCCAGTTCTTCAGCTCAAAATAACTCCATTCCCCCTAAACTTTCCGAATAATTATGGTAAATCTGTGGTGGGAGGTTTTGCTTGAATTATCTACATAATTGCTTCAATTCTCCACTTCCTTTTGGAGATGGAGACATGGTCTCCAGTCTAAATTTAAATATATTTTGATAAAAATAATCAACTTTTCTTCGAAACTTTTCTTTTGAGAAAACTCTTATGGGGGGTGGATTAGAGAAAAGTAAAAGGTGGGGGGGGGGCAGTTAAGAGGAAAGGAGTGCCTGGGAAGTAGAAATTTAAACAATCACTAGATTTAGCAAAACTTTAAATGGCTCCTATGCCAAGTAGTAAATACCCAAGTGGTTAGGAAAATGTGATGATTAATATTCCAGATCCTAAATATTTATGCAGTGAATCATCTATTCACATTTCATTCAGATTCGGTGATTAAGTGAGACTAATTAACTTAAAACGCATGGAAGTCCTCAATGAAAATTCGCATCCTATTCACAGACTCGGGAAGGTTCCCGCAAGCTCTCTGCGGGCCCACTAGCGCCAGCTGGGCACACCCACAGCACACACGTCGGAGACACATTTTTCTTTCTTTGTGAACTCTGCCTCTTAACTCAAAGGTAAAACAGCCAATTCCCCCCCCCACCCCGAGTTCGATGAATTTTCTTTTAATTTTTTTTTAGGGGGGCCTATTAGCAGAGTTAGAGAGAGCTGGGTGGTGGGTGGGAAACGAGAGGGGGTCAGAGCCTTCCTGGGAGGTGGAAAACAGGACCCAAACCCCGTGTAAAGGGTCGCCTGGGCAGAGCGGGAAAACTCCGGGGCCTCTGGACTAGTTGTTTCCTTTGATGATTTCAAAAAGGTACATACAGCTCTCTCGGTTCTCCTGAAACGCCCGGGCCAGCAAGCATTGTTCAATTTCCTCACCTTGCTCTCGGGCGGCTTTGGGAGTCTAGGATTATTTTCTAATCGGCCTATTTGCCATGAAGGAAGCGATTTAAGGCTAAGGAGCGAAGGAGAAGTTTTAAAGCCCAAGGAAGTGGAGTTTAAATGTTCTCAATAGACATACCCGCTCCAACCCTGCCCGCCGAGGCTTGGAAATTGCAGCGAACAAAACCCCAGCCCAGGGCGCTGCGCGCAGCTCTGCAAGCGCCCGCTGCACGCTTAATTGGTTGCATCCGCAGACAAAACCCTCCACTCCGCGGGGTCCCGGGCTCCCCTCGATCTCCCCCTCCCAACCCCCAGCCTAGAAGAACATTTAATGTCCACGGCTCTGAGGCGCGCGGGATTCGGGGGTAAAAGGGAGACCCGGCGCCTGACGAGGAAGGGACCCTGGCCACCGTGGACACTCCTTTCAAAGCGCCCTTGGCCGAACGACTTAACCTCATCCCGCGGGGGCCCAGGCTCCCGGTACCCCCGGTACCTTTGGCGGCTGCCGCGCTGCGTTTAAAGAGCCTTAGAGCAGCCCGGTCCCCACGCGTTCTTTGTCGGGAGGGCGCGAGTTTGGGGCCATCGGGAGCTTGTTGGAAGCGTAGGGGGCGACTCCAGTGCGCAGCCCCCGGCCCGCGAACAGCCCCAGGAGGCGGGAGAAAGAGCCTCGGGTCCCAGGACTCCAGGTCCCTGGAACTCTAGCCCCTTCATCCCTGATCGGCCGAGCGCCGGTCCCCGCCACCTCCTCCCCCACTGCCCCCGGCCATTGTAAAAGCGGCTCGGGAAGCCCTGGCGAGCCCCAGTTCGCCGGACCCCGGCTGCTCGCAGTCACCCGGCGACCCCGCGCCACTCAGGCAGCGCACAATAGCGAAAGTCCGAGGCAGCGCTTCTCCCACCCGCCGCTCCCGCCTTCCAGCGGCCGCGCGCCGCAGCTCCCATCTCCCCGCCCGCCCGGAGCGACGCGGGCGCCCCGGGGCTCCCCTCCCGCCCCCAGCCCGCCACCCGCGGGCAGCGCGAGGCGGCCGACGACTGGGCTCCCGCGCCCCGGTGGCCTGGCGCGTCGCGGGGCCCTGGCAGGGCGCACGGGGCTGGGCCGGTGCCCGCCGCGCCCGCGTACTGACTTGCTGCTGCTTCCTGGGTCGGCCGCGTCCTCTCTTCTGAGGCACCGGGGCGGCAGGTTGTCCCTGCGCTGAAGTGGACGGCTGCCCGGCGCCCTCACCGCGTGCGCTCATCCTGCCTCCCGCCGCCGCTACAGCTGCTGCAGCCGCTGCGCCTCGACCGCCCGAGTCTGCCCAGCGCCTTCGGAGACGGGTGCGGGGCCGAGGAGCAGGCCGGGGAGAGAGCCGGCGGGCTGCGAGGCTGCAGTTGCTTAGGCTGCCGCCGCTGCCACCATCAACACCGGACGTCCCGCGGCTGCCAAAAAGAGCGAAGAGGGAGGAGGAGGAGAGAGGAGGCGCTGCCGGTGGCGGCGGCGGCGGGGGGTGGGTGCCGGAGGTGGCGGTGGCGGCGGAGGTGGAGGTAGAGGTGGCTAGAGGAGGAGGGAAGCGGAGGACAAGGAAGAGGGCTCGAGGTCGGAGAGGCTCTGCTCTCGCTTTGGGGTCAGGAACTGCGGGTACCGGGCGCACTTGGGAAGCGGCTTGGAGAAGGGGGAGACTTGGAGTGAATTGTGTCCCTTGAATGTTAGGCGGGGAAAGAATTCCTCCTCCTCTTCCCCCCCGCTCTGCGCAGAGAGAGAGAAAAAGAGAGAGAAAGAGGGAGAAAGTGCTGCCTTAGGCAGTCGGAAAGTAAAGAGAGGATGAGGAGATTCAGCCAGGACAGGTCGAGCAGCGAGCACGAGCAAGGGACAGAGCGGTGGGTGGCACTGTGCCTCCTCGGGTGGCGGGAGCTGGCGGCACCGCACCGCAGAGTCGGGGGACGGGCTGCTGGCTCCTGCGTCCTGCCTCAAGTGCGCGCCGCCCGGGCTGGAAGTTCTCTGAGTTCCTGCCGGGATTCAGGCGGGCTGAGTGTGCGCTGGGGGCGGGGAGCGCCCACCTCTGATCGTGGGCGGATAAAGGGGAGGGGGCTGCGCAGGAAGAAAGGACGGGGAGGAGGGAGGCCGCGGACCGCCGGGCCCAGGCGCCTGGCCGAGGGCCAGAGGCCGCGTTCGAAACACAACTGCCGCGGCGGCGGCGCCCGGGTGCCACCCGGAGCCCCGCTCACGTGCTCGCGCCCGGCGGCAGGGTTAAAGGGACAGGCCGGGATCCCGGGGCCGGCTCGCCTCGGGCCTTGCCCCACCCGGCGCCCGAGTCACCCCTGGGCAGTTGTCCCGGAAAGGGGTGGACACGTTCCTGTCCCAGAGCCTGGTTTCAGGACCGGCCTTTACCTGCGCCTCCGGGGTGCGGAGCCAGCGTTCTGCAGCCGCAGCGCTCCGGTTCCCTGAGAGCCAACAGGGACTTCGGGACCAGGGGACTGCCCTGACCGCCTGCTAGGTCTCGGGATGCCCTCCCCACAGAGCGCGCAGCGAGCGCGCACGCACACACAGACCTGGGCACGCCGATGCACACTTGCCCGCGGAGCCACGTGCACACGCGCGCGCACCTATACACACAGGCACACAGACGTGCACACTCGCAGACACGTGCAAACAATGTGCTCACACGCGCACGGAGCGCGCCGGCTTCTCGAGTGAGCTTTCCCCTCGGGCAACACTGGAAAGGCGCGGAGTCTCCGCGGGCTGCAACGTGGGCAGCGTAAAGGGGACCTCTGGGTTCCTGAGCCCACAACTGCTCCGACTACCCACCGTTCCCTTCACTTTACCTCGATTTAACCTCCTCCCCAGGAACTCCCTGTCCGCCAAGTCCTAATTTTACAGCCGGGGCTGTTTCTGAGTTCCGTGAACGCCGTAACGGCCACAGTCAGTTTTAAGAGGTGGAGCACATTTTAAAACGCACCTCTTTCCACCCTTGAATAACACAAAGCTCCGAAAAAATTCAGTTCAGGTTTTCACACATCACACCCAAAATTATTTTGGACTAATTCCAAAGTAAAAACTTTCACCTGGGGAGGAATTTTTTTTTTCCAAGACGCAGACCACCGTGGAATGGAAACGCCCACTTCGCGCCCGAAGCCGGAGCGGGGCACCGCGGGCTCTGGGCGCGTGGAGGCGGCGCCTGTCGCTGTCTGCCCGGCGACCGCGCTGATTGGTCAGCGTTGCCATTTTAAATCCGTTTCCAGCTGCCGGGTGCAGAGCTGGGACTCCGCTGCACGTGGAGGGCTCTGGGAGAACCCAGGGTTTCTCCTGGATCTGGGAGGCACAGCCTGGCCCTCCGGATGGAGCCCGGAGGCTGTCTGGGGACCGAGGGGTCTAGCAGGAACCCGGGGTGTTCTGTCTGGGCTTGGCGGAAACAGGTATCTTCATCAAAGGGACTGAAATTTCGCCTTCCAACGATTGCATTTCACCTACTAACATTTCCTAACTGCCAGGTTGGCACATGTTTGTAATGTGACCACATGTTCGCACTGTGGCGTGCACATTTTACACACACCAAATGGGCTTCTGGGTTCATGCCTGTCCGCTCGCTGTTCCTGGAGTAGAAATTCTGCGATGAACGTAAGCGGAGGTCACTGGAGGGCTTCAGCCAGCCACCGGGACACTGGGTCGCTCATTACATCCTCCGACTTTTTAAAAAATGTGCACAGAGGTCTTAAGGAGGGGATTCCAACATTCTATGTTTGCGTTAATCCCTGAATTCAAGAGAAACCCAGAAAAATTGAGGGTAGGGGAGTATGTAGTGTCAGTCGTTTTCAGGCAGTCAGTTGGCTGTCAGGCTACTTGACCCCTTTTGAATTTATATCAAGAAGGATATAAAACAAATATTGCAGCAAGTTTTTTCTAAATCGGTTTTATATTCTTTTCATTCTTTGTAACCTTTTTTAATTTTTTTCAGGTTTCTGTATGTTTTCTGTAGGGGAGACATTAAGCTTTGTTTTTGTCTTTGAAATGATTGAGACTTTTACTATAAAAAATCGTGTTCTTATATATTCTTATAAAGTTAAATGATTAGATTTCATTGTAAAAGACATAGGATTTTTCACGTTTACCTTTGAGCCCCTCCTCCCATCTGAGTTTCTCAGATCCTCACTTCCTCTTTATCTCACCATATTTTACCCAGCTACTCAAGGCTGAACTTCTCTAATTTTAAAACTTTCCAGGTGGCTTCTGTCCACATTAAAATGTTTCTTTTCTTCTTCTGTACCTAGTCTAGGTAGGTAATTGAGCAATTAGCACCTTGGTTGTATATTTTAACAAGGTTTCCAATTATCTGTGACCCATGATTAGTGTTAGATCAAGTCAGCTTATTAGTAAGTGGTAAAATTAATTTAGTGAACCCAGAACATTTTTTAAAATAAATAGAATAGAAAATATCACATGTAAAATTTCCATTGTAATTATATAGTACTTGTGTGTAAAAACTGTATTAAGATGGGTTTTATTTTCACCTTTAATGTCTTGGAAATTGGGATGTATCTTAAAGTTCAAGTTGTCGTAACACTGTGTTACCACATACTAGGTACCATGTTTTCTATTTTAGTGGTACATATTTTTATATGTAATTTTTTTGCACTAGTTTTGGGCTGTTTTGTTCATAATAGGCTTTTGGTATTTACTAACTTATTACTATGAAAAAATACAATAAAGTTGCCACTTCACAAAATGTACCACACCAGATGAGGAAAGCATTATATGTATTAAAATATCATCACCGTTCTCTGAGTAAAGGAAGATGCATTTGTGATACAGAGATTGAGGTTCCCACATTGCACTATACCCCGTTACATTTACATTTTAATACATTCACAAATTAAATGTTAATGTAATGATTTTCTCAGATTATCACTGATTGAATTCATCATGAATGTACTTCACATGTAATTAAACAGATATTTATTATAATTAGATATTTTGGAAGTCAGACCACCAAACAAAGTGAATTTGTTCACTCTCTTTCTGAATAAATATATCTTGAATTAGTTTTGCAGAATCTTACCTGTTATCCTTTCAGGGCTCACAAGTGCAATTCATCTGGAGCTAGGTGCTAGTTTTAAAACAGCAAGGTGCTTGTTTAAAATCTATTTACCAGTCACCTTAAGGTTTCTGGTATTCGCTTTCCAGTCCGTCTTTTGTTCAACAACTATTTATTGAGCACTTTTCCATGCTAGAAGTCACAGATATTCTTCTTGACAAGTCATTGCAAGCAGAACAGAAATAGAAGGGTCTCATTTCCACCTCTCATCTCCTGACATTGTCCTATCTTCCCAAGCCGTCTTCATCCCTGTGTATATTCAGGCAGCTTTGATTTAGGAATGGGAGGCATGGAAGGTAGAATTCTAAAATGGCCCCCAAACCTCCAAGATCGAGGTGCCAAGGCTTCCTAGATTACGGACTTAAGCTGTATTGTGCTGGGTTTTACTGTGACTAAGGAGTGTCATATGGCATAGTTGACCTGGATATAGGGAAGTTATCCACAGGATGGTGACCTAGTCATATGTGTTTAGAACAGATTCCTCCGGCTCATCTGGGATGAAGTTAAAGATTTGAACCACAAGAAGGATTTGAATCTTCATGGCCAGTTTAAAGATGGAGGAGACACGTGGCAAGAAATGTGGGTGGTCTCCAGGAGCTGAGGGCAGCCCCAGACCCATAGCTGGCAAGGAAAAGGGACCTCCCCTCCCTTCTCCAGCCACAGGAACTGAATTCTGCCAAGAACAGGAATGAGCTGGTTGTGAGTGGAATCTTCCCGAGAACCTGCAGATAATAGCTCAGCCAGATCATCACCCTGATTCCAGCCTTGTCGCACCCAAATAGGAAGCCCAGTCTTCTGACTTACAAAACTGTGAGCTAGTAAGTGGGTATTTTAACACCATCTGAAGCCACTGCTTTTGCAATAATTTGTTTGCAAAACTAATACAAGACAGAGCTTGTTGAGTGAACACCCTGCCGGTTCCCCACCCCATCAGCTGCCCCAGCACCGTTACTTCTGCAGTTTGTCTGCAGATGGGCCACATGGCTGCACCCTATTACCAAGCACCTGTCCTATCTCTCTGGGCTAATTGGAAAGCAGTGCCCAGCATGAAACTGCATCATCTTAAACTGCTTTCCTTCCCTCCCTGCCTCACCTCCATTTTCCCTTCCTTTCACTGCCCTGAGTATGGACCTCTCAAATAAAAAATAAGGATTAATCCTTACCTCAACTCTGTTTTCTTGGGAAGCAGGGTAAGGAACCCAGAAACTCAAACTCAATCTCTCTAGAAGTGACTTGATCATGGCTGGTGGTTTTAAAACATGTTTGTAAATTCTTTGACAATCTTCTTCCCACAGAGGGTGAAATCTAATTCCCCCTCTTCTTCTTCTTTTTTTTTTAGAGACAGGTTTTGCTGTGTCTCTGAGGGTGGAAAGCAATGGTGTGATCCCGCCTCAGTCGTTGGGACTACAGGCATGAGCGGCCGCGCCTAGCTCCCCTCTTTTTTTTTTTTTTATTATGGGTTTATAAAAGGGTACATATGGTTAGGTTATTAGTTGGGTTTGTAATGTGAAGTTTATGGTCTGAGTGGTAGTTGAGCCCTTCACCCCTGCATTGTACCAGATAGGAGGGAAATAATCAAGTGCCTTCCTTTCTTCCCCTCCTTGAATTTAATTGTGTTTTTCTCTTGGAGTTGATGGTCTTCTACTCGCAGATTAGTATTGAGTATGTGGGATGCTTGTTTTTCCATTCTTAAGATACTTTACTAAGGAAAATGTTCAACTCCATCCAGGTAAACATGAAACATGTCAAGTCTCTATCTTTCTTTATGGCTAAATAGTATTCTGTGGTATACATATGCCACAGTTAGTTAATCCATTTGTGGATTAGAACTTCAACCCTGGGTTGTTTCTGCATCTTGGCAATTGTGAATTGAACTGTGATAAATATTTGAGTGCAAGTGTCCTTATGGTAAAATGATTCTTTTTCTTCTGGGTAGACACCTAGTAATGGGATTGCAGGGTCAAACGACAGATCTCCGTACTTCTTTCCATAGAGGCTGTACTAGTTATCCCATCAACAAAAAGTGCGTGAGTGCTCCCCTTTCTGCATCTGAGCCGGCATCTGCAGCTTTGGGACTTTGTGATGAGTCCATTCTGGGGTGAGGTGATCTCTCAAAGTGTTTTTGATCTGCATTTGTCTGATGATTAGGAATGATGAGTAGTTTTTCCATGTGTTTGTCAGCCATTCTTGGGAAAAGATTCTGTTTCTGTGTCTTGCCCATTGATTGATGGGGTTTGCTCACTGGCTCACCTTTTTTTACACACAGCACATTTCTATTAACTTGCTTGCAATAAGTAAAAGGAGTGGAAGTGAAGCTGGATGAGACAGGCTACAAGAATAATACACCTGCGACCTCGATCTTCATTTCTCTCTCCTTGACCCCCCATCCCACTCCTGACTCTCACCACCCTGGAACACCTATGCCAGTATGTGAGAAGCTTAACTACATTGAAGCTGCTGTGCTGGGGAGACCTGGGTAGAGCCACTCAGAGACAGAAATACTAACAGCCCCTGCTCTGCCAGCTCCCAGATGTTAGTGCTTTTTTTTTTGGAGACAGAGTCTCACTTTGTCACCTTTGGCACAATGCCGTGGCGTCACAGCTCACACCAACATCAGACTCTTGAGCTCAAGCAATTCTCTTGTCTCAGCCACCCAAGTAGCTGGGACTACAAGCACCCGCCACAATGCCCAGCCATTTTTAGAGACGGGGTCTCACTGTGGCTCAGGCTGGTCTCAAACATGTGAGCTCAGGCAGTCCACCTGCCTCAGCCTCCCAGAGAGCTGGGATTACAGGCATGAGCTACCACGCCTGGCTTGGCTGTTTTTTTTTCCTATCAACTTCCTGATAGGTGAGTGCAGGAACATTCAGCTAATTTCAGGTCCCCACAACCCCTACCTTCAGTCACCCTGAGTGGATATAGGTGCAGCAGAGAGGGGAGGTCCTGCTGGGCTCTGCCCGACTGCAGGTTTCTGAGTGTGGTTAGACTCTGTTTGAGGCTGGATTATGACATAGCCATAGAAACTGGTCTGTTATTTTGTCCCCAAACTAGTTTCTCTTCTTGTAAATCACTCTTACCAGGAATCACACTTAGCTAGGACTCCTCCTCCTCTTGCCACGTGCAGGGTTCACCAAGCCTTTCCAAAGAGCTCTTGAATCTGTCTGCTCTCCACCTGCTCTCACCATCTTTCCCTTGGCTTACTTCAATATCATTCTCTCTGTTCTTCCAGCCTCTAGTCTTACATTTTAAAAATCTATCCTCCACACTAGTTCTAGAAGAAAATGTTTCTTTTTCTGATCAGTTATTTCTATTTTTCTTTTGCTCTCCACAAACATACCAGAAAATACATTGCTGAAAATGCAGGTAGATAGCAAAGAAAAGAATCCCCGGTTAGCCGACCAACCAGAGACAACCATATTTTAATCTTCTGGACTTGCAGTGAAGAAAGTTAGGCTTATACTGCACATTCAGTTTCATAACCTATTTTTTAAATCTAAATAACATGTCAGTAGTTACATATTATTTCATATCATATAATTATATGTTAATGAATGTTCAACTATAACACCACTTGAAAAGGCTTTTTGTATGTTTTCTAATTTGTATATGAGAAATAGAACACCTGGAATTAAGTATCTGATAATTTTTATGATATCCTTGTGAAAAGCTGAAGAAATATGGCTTGGATGTTATACACGCCTTGGTGCTGACACCAACTTCAAAGGTGGCCTCCTGTCCTATCAGCATCCTGGCACATCTTTAAATGTCAGATGTCTCACAGGTAGAAGGGATAGTTAACTCTACTGATACCCAAAATAAGATCCAAAAGATCTCAACAAACCATTATACAATGTAATTAGTTTCAGAGTGGAAAACATTAGCTACACCAGTAAAGAATAGAAATAGTGGCTTTAAAATAATTCCTACAATTACATAAAAGACTAGTGAGCAGGTATGGCTGAGAGCCCACCTATTATCTACTCTGCCTTTCTAATTTAGTAGAACACCTAGGATGTTGAGTGTGGCAATAGTTTTCCAAGCTCCGGTCCAGACTGGAGTTGTAAATGACACATACACGCTGAAGTCTTTGGGAAGCACTTCTGAGAAAATCCACTCGAGGGACCAGTCAGGTCGGAAGCTTCTCTTTTTGGTCTTCCCACATCTTTCTTTTTAAAATTTTTTCCCGACAAGGTTTCAGACATGATGACTGAAGCTCCAGCAGCATCTGAGATCATGAGGTCAACTTGAAAATGACAAGCACACTGTGAGGCTGGTGGAGTAGAAGGAGAAAGATATCAAGTCTACCGTGCCAGCCCCAACCAGCCTACCTCCAGATTTATAAGAAAGAACTCAGCCTCTATCTTATTAAGCCATTTCCAAGTTCTGCTAGAATTTCGATTCTCTGTCAGGAATAGCCCCTTGTACACCTATTTCTTAGTTGACAGAAGATTCAATCTGAGCGTGCTTGGCATAAGTTATAATTTATGTGACATACACCCCGTGTCTCACACACACAACCTCCCAGAGTGCTCGATTTGTTACAATGAACCTACCCTGACACATCATTATTGTCCCAAATCCATAGAGTCAGGTCCCCTCTTGGTGATGTGTGTTCCATGGGTTTGACAAATATGAAGTTGCACGTAGCCAGCGCCGCTCAACCACTGCCCTCAAAGTCCTCCTCTGTCTGCCTGGTCATCCTGGCCCCCCACGAGTCGCTGGAAACTGTGCATTGTTCTGCCTTTTCTGGAATTTGTGTAGGTGGAACCCACAGTAACTGTCCTCATAACATTTGTGTCCTTTCAGTAATACACACGTAAGCTGTATTTCCTCTGTGTCTTTCCATGGCTTGATAGCTCACTGCTTTTTAGCATCAGATAATATTTTATTGTCTGAAGGTAGCACAGCTTGCTCATCCACTCACTGGGAGAGTCATCGCTTGCTTCCAAGTTTGGGCAATTGTGAATAAAGCCACTAAGATGCCCAAATGCAGGTTTTTGTGTGAACATAAGTTTTCGGTCCGTTTGGGTCAATACCAAGGCACTCCACTGCTGGACGGCTAAATTAGTAAGAATGTTTAACTTTGTAAAAAGCAGCTAAACTGTCTTCCAAAGGAGTTGTACTGTTAGCATTTTGCATTTCCATAAGCAAGGAATGAAAGTTTCTGTCATGCCACATCCTCACCAGCTTTTGGTATTGTTAAGTTTTAGGTGTTGACCTTTCCAATAGGGGTGTAGTAGTATCTCATTATGGTTTTAAATTGCAATTCCATAGTGACATATGATGTTGAATATCTTTTTGTACGCTTACTTAATGTCTTCTTGGTGAGGTGTCTGGTCAGGTCTTTTATGCTTTTTTTTTTTGAGACAGAGTCTCCCTCTGCTACTCTGTAGCAAGGAGTGCTGCATACCTCATTGCTGGGTAGAGACCTCATTGCTGGATAGAGACCTCATTGCTGGGTAGAGTGCTGTAGTGTCACAGCTCACAGCAACTTCAAACTCCTGGTCTTACGCAATCCTCTTGCCTTAGCCTTCTGAGTAACTAGGACTATAGGCACCTGCCACAATGCCCAACTAATTTTTCTTCTATTTTTAGTAGAGACCCTTCAAAGCACTTTTTCTAGGAAGGGTTCATGAATTTGTCAGACGTCATATAAAGAACTCAAACAACTCAACAGCAAAAAACAAAACAAAACCCTACAAATCTAATTTTAAAATAGGCAAATTACCTGAAAAGACATTTCTGAAAACAAGACATACAAATGGCTAACAAGTGAAAAAAAATGTTCATTATCACTAAAAATCAGGGAAATGCAAATCAGAGCCACAATGAGATATCATCTCAGCTCACTTAAAATGGTTATTCTCGAAAATACATGCAATAACAGACCTTGGTAAGGATTTGGAGAAAAGGAACCCTGGTACACTTTGGTGGGAATGCAGGTTTGTACATTCACTGTGGAAACAGACCTGAGTTTCTAAGCGATACCATTATCCTTCCTGCTGAAGAAAATCTTTAACACTCTCCTGGCAGCAAATTAGCTCAATTTTAGTGTGTCTGAGAAAGTATTTTTCTTTCTCTTTTGAAGGATAACACAGAATTCCAGTGAGTGGGTTTTTCGTTCAGTGCTTTAAGTATTTCATTCCACTTTATTCGTGCTAGCGTGGTTTCTGAGCACTCGGGTACTTCTTATCTTTGCTCCTCTGTGAGTAAGGTGTTTTTCCCTGTCGTCTTTGAGGACTTTTCATCTCTGGTTTTCTGATGTCTGATAGGCTCTGCCTGGATGGAGACCTTTTGTTTTTCTTTCCTTGCAGTTCTTCCCTGGCGTTCTCTGAGCGTCCCAGTCTGTGGTTTGGAGTCTGATGGTGATTTGGGCACATTACCAGTTGCTGTAGCTTCAGTCATCGCCCCTGCTCCCGTCTTTCTTCTTGCCTCACTGCACCTCCGCAGCTCGTTCGCGGCAGCCCCTGTCTTCCTACCTTGAGACTGGTGTCCTCGGAGCTTTCTGCTTTGGAAGTTTCTCTGTCTCTCCCACATGAGGATAACCATTTGCCTGTGACCTCACCTCTGACGATTGGCAGAAGAGTTGTTTTTTCGGTTTGTTCTCCTTGTGACTTGTTGTTAGACAGAGTGGTGACTTCCAAGCTTCTTACATGCTGACCCAGAGACTGGGTGTCCTCATGACTGGCTTTTAAGGACTCAGAATAGAGAAGGTAATAATAACACTATTTTTGGCCTGATCAAAGTACATCAAAAAATCTCTTTCAGTTCTAGGTGTCATATTTGTAGGGGGGTGTTGATCAACAACCTGTGACAAGAGTGGCTTTTCCAGACCTGTCACTGAAGACCATTCAAAGCAAAGGGGTATTTTTTGGCCTGAAGAAGGCTGGGTGGTGATGTCATCACCATCTTGAAGTACCGCCATTTTAAGGAAGGGAAATTAAATTTATTCTTTGTTGCTTCAAGCAGAAGAATGTGAGGTAGAGCTTTCCGAAAGCATGCTGTATGATCTTACAGAGTGGTAAAATGAATTCCTAGTTAACGGAGATGTTTAGGCCGAGACTTAGCCACTGAAGAGAGGACAATTGTGGGAATGTTTAGGGTTGAGAGTAGAGATTAGATAAATTGTCCTCAATCTTTTTTTGAAGATTAGATTTGTTTCTTCAAGTGGCAGCCTACTGAAGCCTTCTCACCCTATCCCCAGTCTTAGAAAGAATCTCTAGAACTTCCCAGAAGTTCCTAAAAACACTGAATTAAAAAATAACTGCTTCCAATCATAATGGCAGATAACTTCAGTCATAGGTGAATATCAGTTTTATGTTATCTTTTTCTATGATACCAGATTCTTTGCCGGAAAATTTTTAAATGAAAATAAAATGCTTTATCATAGATGTATCACAGGCGAATGATTGTTACTTTTTTTTGAGACAGTCTCAGGCTGTCACCCTAGGTAGAGTACCATGGTGTTATAGCTCACAGCAACCTCCAACTTGGGCTCCAGTGATCCTCTAGCCTCTGTTTTTCTATCTTTCGTAGAGGCAGGGTCTCACTTTTGCTAGACTGGTTTTGAACTCGTAAGCTCAGGCAATCCTCCCACCTTGGCCTCCCAGAGTGCTAGGATTACAGGCGTGAGCCACTGCGCCTGGCCTGTTACATATTTTAAAAGTAACAAATGTATAATCACCAAAGAAAAGCTTTAGTCTGGAATTTACACGAAATTTGCATAAATTTTGTAAAGTTTATATTGTAACTGGCATCTACTATGGTACAAATAAGAAACACTAATAAGTGATAAGTAGTAATAATCAGTAAATAATATGAATGAATGATTCAGCACCCATTTGGTGCCAAGCTTTGTATCAGGTGCTTCTGGGAGCGGCTGCAAAGGCTGAGTAGAAACAAAAAGGAGAGAGAGAAAAACAAAAACAAATCAGACCTGGATGAGGGCTTAGACTTCAAAGGGCTTACAAACTGGCCAGAGTTACATGTACATAAGTCACTATAATTTAAAGCAGAAAAAGATAATTACTATCAAGTATGTACTGAGTGAGTTCAAGGAAAGAAGAGATTTCCTTTGGCGAGGGGATTACAAAGGGCTACTTGGGAGCAGTGGTGGTTGAGAAGGCCTTGAAGGACAGCGAGACACAGAGAGGGGAGGAGAGGGATTTCAAGAAAGAGAGGATTATGAGAAAGTTGCTGAAATGTAACCCTGAAATGCGTGTACCAGGAGGGGTTTACTGTATTAGTCAGATGCCAGCTGGAAACGATTCACTGCAGATGGTTCCTGTGAAGGCTCTTACATGTGAGGCCCATGCGAAGAGATGGGGCAGTGTTACAGGACAGAGGGAGAGGCTGAGGCACGCAGATGCCGGCACCAGGGAGGCGCCATTATTGCCGAGGGCTGAGGGCTGAGGGAGGAAGTAGTGTTGAAGGCCAAGTGGGGAAGAGCCACCTGGAAGTAGCTGAGGGCAGGCAGCAAGTGACCGGTGCCAGAGGAGGCCCTAGAGATGGGGAGGGAAGAAATGCCTGCTTCCCACGCTTCCTCCTCACACCTCATCCCACCGGCCAAACTCAACAAGCAGCCAAAAGCAACAGATCCTGGGTGACTTAGGCCACCAGCATCAGCCTCCAGGGGGGCTGCACAGCAGGTCGGAGAAAGATGACAAATGGAGCTCAGGTGGGCAGTTGGCGAGGGACCAAAGACAATCATGAGATGAAAGATTGGAAATGTAAAGACTTTGGAACCTCTTCACTACCACATGAGGGTGTGTGTCAATTCCTTGATGGTTCACCTGCAGGCTCTGGTGCTGTATCAGACAGAGTGTGACCTAACAGGACTGCGGGAGTGGGCAGGACGGCAGGGCAGGACAGCAGGGCAGGACTCCACGACCTGTGCTGGGCTCGTCCTGCCGGGTGGGGGCTGCTTGATAGCACGTGGCTTTCATCTGTGCGATCACCTCACTGTTAAAATGTGGCCATGCCCCTGTAGTTTCACACCCCTGTCCTGGACAGGCCAGCAATGAGAAGAAAATGACAAGGGAACCAAACCTTCCCAGAAATCCCCAGCCAGCGCTCAGGACAGGGCCAGCCCCAGGCGCAGGAGAGGGAGGCCGGGACACAGACTGCTGCTCTGGAGAACATCAGTTCCTTTGTTGAAAGAAGAAGAAAAGAAATACAGGGTGGTGTCCAATAGCAATTGACACAAAAGCAGAGAAGTCCCGATATGAGAAAGGCGTTCTGATTCTTAGTCATTTGGGCTTTTAAGAAATCCATATTTGGCTGTTGTTGGCCTAATGGAGAAGTTGGGAAGAGGAGCTATTTCTTTGGGGGATAGAGAGGGTTTCTGAGATTTGAAACACATGGAATTTTGAGCGACAGCAGAGTATTTCACCTAATGCCTGAATAGTTCTAGAAAACCAGGAAAGAGGCTGGAAGTAGAGGCAGAAACCTGAGTGTGAGGGAGACGGGGTCACACCCCACCTGCCACCTCCTGACTTAGGAGGCTGTTCTCACTCTAGCCACAGAAGCCAAGTTTACTTAATGTCTTCACTGAACTTGGGTTTGGCAACACGAATTGTCTGGGCGGTGGTCTGAGAACAGAAGTGACAAGTGCCAGTTCTAGCCACAAAGCATTTCTGCTCACTGCTGGAGATTCTAAGCTCATCTGTGAGAACAGCATGCTTGATTCTGGGACGAAGGCACAGGAAATAGATCAAATGTAATACCAACCCCAACCCCAACTAAGCCATAACCCTAAACCCCAGGGTTCCACGGAATATAGATTGGAAACCATTGCTTTAAACAGCCAACATTTCAAAGTATAAGGGTGAATTTCAAATATGACTTATTCAACAAATTAATTCCAAATCAAAGCATTTTCACGACCTGTAAGGGTAGTGTGTTACTTTATGTCAGTCAGGCCTTGGTTAACCAAGATGACTTTTTAAAACTGGGGTAGCGCCAGAGTTTCTGGGGAGAAGGGCATCAGGCAAGACAGGCGATGAAGGGCCTGGATGCACACGGCAAGCTCTGTAGGTGGCTCTGGGGGCTGAGAGCAATTGTGCGGGGAAGCATCCCCCTTCAAGCTACCACTGGGCTTGATCATAGTGTAAACATTTCATAAATCAAAACTGCATGTCAGGAAGACAGAATCATTCAGATGCTAGCTTTTATACAACTTTATTACGTATGGTTTTATGTTCAAACCCAGGCTTAGAAATATGAACTTTTAGAATGCTTATGTTACTATCAGCTAAAGGAATCCATCTGGAGAGCAGTAAGTCTTTTGCAATCCAAAGCAAAAATAAGGTGATGTTACCTAATTCTAATTAAACCTTTAAATGAAACTTAGTGAAGTTAAATTGAATTCTTGAGTGAAGCTCGAGAGCATAAAATGCTTTCACAGTAACTCATTTCAAAGACACCAACTCTTTTGGCTTGGAAGTCATCATGACGATATATGAGCTATAGTTCTTAATTATATTTAATAGGAAAAAATATCAGTAAATTTAGTTAAATCTGTATAGCAGAAGGCACTTCTACCCAAAGGTAAAGCCTCACCAATATTTAAAAAAAAAATTCCAAACATTTAGAGACTTCTCATTCCCACTTTTCATCACAACCATTGATTCCTTCCCTGAGAACAGAGGCTCTGTCTTTTATCTTTATATCCTCAGGCCTTGCACACAGTCTTTGAGAGATGAATGAAATAATGAATGGTAGCCCCCAACTCTAAGCATCCTCCCTTCTTGAAAGGAGGGAGTCATAATTTAAACATTTTGGGCTCTTAAAAGCAGTTTAAATAAAGAGACAGGTCTTTTTTTTTTTTTTTTAAAGTAAACCAGTTTTTTAAATTAAAGAAGAAATACATGCCCCTTATCAAATCCACAAATACTGTAGAAAGATATAAAATGACAAGAGTCCCCCCACCCTCCCCAGGCTGCCCTGGCTCCACGTCCAGAGGAGATTTCTGCCGACTCTAAGCCTCTGAGTCTGTGCGCAGTGAACGCTTCTGGCTTTTCCGTGTCCTCAGAAGATCAGCATCCTCTCCCTGTGTGTTGGGAATCCCAGTTCATATGCAACGGGGCAGATCTCGCCTCTCCATAGAAAGCTAAAATGCCAGATATTCTTACTTCGGGAGTCTCTTGCAGCAAGGTAAAAACACGTGTGCTGGGCTGTGTCACTGGCCCCGTGGACTTGAGAGTTAGAGACCAAGACAAGAGTCCACGGCGCGGGGAGGCGAGGAGTCCTGGGTGGCCTGGGTGGTGGCGCCAGCGGCCTCTGCGGTCTCACCTGTGCCAGGGCTGCAGGGTGTGGTTTGGAGCCCGGAGCTGCCCGACTGCGCAGCTCGAGGCTGATTCTCCCCAAGTGGAGCCTGTGCTCGCGCTTTGCCAGCTTGTGCTCACTGGGTCCATCTTTGCTGTTCCTGTGCCCACGTCCTCCACCCCCAACCTCTCGAGGTGCTTTCTGGTAGGAAAGCTGGGCGCCTGCATCTCCTCGTGGGCCATCCCCTGCCCCTGGACGCCAGCTTCTGTGGGACGCGGAGAGCTGGAGCACCGGGACTCACCTTCCAGAGCAGCTTCTCGCCAGAGTCCAGCCCCGATGCGGGTAGAAGCAACACCGAGGCAGAAGTCCTGCCACGAAGTTGCCCTGTCGGGTCAGGCTGGAGCTGCCTGTGGCCAGAAATGCACTCTCGCTGGACTTTTCCACTCCCTTGCTAATTTCTACTGGTGACATTTAGTAAGACCGCAGGACGCAACTTTTCCCGGGTCTGCTTCTCTGCAACATGCCCCGAGACGTCCAGCTTCCCAAGACTCTGCACCAGCCCCTGTCTTTTAAAAATGCCCCATTCTAAGTTAGTGTAGGTTGGTTTCTCCTGCTTACAACTCAGTATCGGTACATGAACACGAGTATGAGAATATACAGGAGACAGAATCTCGCTGTGTTGCCCAGGCTGGAGTGCAGTGGCAGGATGGTAACTCACGGTAGCCTCGCATTCCTGGGCTCAGTAGCTCCTATGGCCTCCGCCTTCGGAGTTGGCAGGACCAGAGGCACATACCACCGGCCTGGCTAAGTTTTACTTTTTGTTTTAGATGTGGGGTCTCTCGAGGCTGGTCTGGAACTTCTGGCCTCAAGTGATCCTCCCACCTTGGCCTCCCACCATGCTGAGAATACAAGCGTGAGACACCACAGCGGGCCTAGATACACTGATAACAAAAATAGCATCACAAAAATATTTCAGATTCTTTTTTTCTTACCTTTGTAATACCCACTTACTTACTTTTACGCATATTCTCCGGTCTACGTAGTACGATTAAAGGATTCCCTTCTTGGGCCCTCTCTCTGGGTTCCTTGAATTTCCCAGCGATCTAGTTTCAGTGGAATGGGGCCCACCCACCTTCGGTTGCAGCTGTAATTGGCTTAAAACAGCCAGCACCGCCCACACCCCTCGGAATTGAGATTGGATCATGAGTTGATAGTCCGAGCAAATCTGGCCAATCAGGGCAGCAGATTCTGAGACTTTGGTTCCAGCTGAATTTCCTCCAACCCGCCTAAAAGCTTCAGGGATCCCAGAGCTTAAAGAAGTCAGTGTGACTGGTGTGATGGGCGCGGGACAGAGGCCGGCGGGAGAGGAGGGCGAGGAGACAGGGGCTTCTCTGCACAGCAGGCTGGAAACCAGTGGGGAGACGCGGCAAGTTCCCCGTGTGCAATAGAAATGTCCATTTCCCCGGAACGGTGGCTATGAACCTTGCTCATGGCTGCAGGAAGCCACTTTGGGACAAGGACAGAGAGCCTGCTGGGACTTGGGGACAGGCCCATTTTAGGGCCCTCACCGAAGGATGGTTCAGTTCTGTCGCCCAACACGTTTCCTCCTGTGTTTTGCTCAGGACTGCTAGGGTTGGGCTTCTGTGACTTTCCCTAAGTAGGTCTCTCCTGGAGTTAAATGTCTTGATAGGAGTAAAACACTTTGACAGCCGCCTGCACTGCGTGGCGGCGGCAGGAGCGCAGTCCAGCGCCGCACCCCAGGCGGGACACGCCCGCCCAGCAGCTCACTGCAGCCTCACCCGCTTCCCCACTTCTCCCCAGCATCCTGACTTCCTTTCCACCGTCACTTTCTCACCGTCCCTCCCTTCCCAAAGCTTGAAACGGGGAGGGGGTGCAGAGTTTAGGATGGAGGAGAGAAACTCCGGGAGGCAATCATGACGCGGGCACATCTTTTCAGCTGGGTTTTTGTGAGTCTTGTGTTCAATCTCATTTCTCTCTCCCCCCTTCTTAGTACTTAGAATCACGATACTACAGAGCCTTAGTTGTCAACAACAAACAGCAATCAGAAGTTGAGATCGTCTTTCCACACTTTCTGTGCGAGCACACCGCTGCTCCAGAACCCCTGATACACAGTACAGGGCAGCTACTTCCTACTGATCAAAACTTTTTCAGTATTGTACATATCAGATGAACTTTTCTTCAAGTATTTATAACGTGCAAATGTTCCTTCTGTGTCCTGTAGGGGCCTCGTGTGCTTCACGCCAAGGACGTTTTAGGGGCATGGGCATCAGAATGTCAAGATAGACTCGTGTTGTGGTGCAACCTCAGTCTTCAAATGTGCGTCTCTCCAAACTCATTAGCGGGAAACAGCATAAAACTTAAATTAATACCAATGAGACTTATCATTCACCAATACAGTGCAGCCTCTTAGTAACCTGACTTGTTTCCAAACATGCCATGTGCACAGGCATTTCAGGTGGAACATTCCAGTTCACATTCTAACACAGGGTCAGATGCAAAATGATTTAAAGCGGCACAGCATTTTTCTCAGGAAGCACTAATTGTACATGACTTAAATTTATTTTTCCCTATTTGTGTCTCCTCAAGTCATTATTTAAATTACTTGATGTCCATCATCCAAATTTTAATCCACTCATCATGTATTGGTTCTTATTTGCATGAACAAAGACCCACAGTGCATTCACTGCACAGAAAGTACTGTGCACCAAGGGGTGCTCAGAGTAGGTCCCTTCACCCAGGGGCCCACTGGGCATGGGGCGGGGGGGGGTGGTGGTGGTGCTCAGAGTAGGTCCCTTCACCCAGGGGCCCACTCAGCAC
>NW_003852533.1:3900107-3933695 GCF_000181295.1 Otolemur garnettii | reverse complement strand
GTGTGTGTGCTCAGAGTAGGTCCCTTCACCCAGGGGCCCACTGCCGGGTAGGAATGAGGAGCAGCTCTGCAGACAATGGAAAGCGAGGGATGTGGCTCAGGGAGGGGGAGGGATGTGGCTCAGGGAGGGGGAGGCATGGCCAGTGGAAGGGACAAGAGAGAGTCATGACACATAATTTAAATTATTCCACCTGGGAGGTTGTCTGGAAGGGGCAGAGAAAGTTGAGGGGAGAGAGCTAGGGCAGGGCCAGCAAGGTTGTTTGTAGGGTCTCAAAGGATTAAATCCAGGTTTTAGGGATTTTAATCTGTCAGAATTGTACAGAATGGAATGCCAGTGGGTCCAGACTGCAGCAAGCATTGTGCCATGTACTTACTTTCCTCAGATACACACAGTTTTCACCAGTGTTGTGCTGGTTCCACTTGGTCACACTTTTACATAACTAAAATGTAATCGAGGAGAATGAAGAGAGGAGGCCGGAAAGCCCACTGATAGCAGAAAAGGCGGTCATTCCTTGGAGCCCAGGAGCCTGAAAGATTTGCCTACGATGCTTCAGACGACTCCACGAGGACCAGGTTTTCATCACTCCTGGGACATTGTGGATGGAGATGGCAAATTGGATCCACCATTCTTTTAATTCCATTGAGTTGCACCATATGTTTATAAATAGTGTTTCGTTCTGACCCTAATCAAGGGAGATTTAGTGCTGTAACTGGCCTATTTCTGACTCGCTTTTGTCTAAGATCTTGCATTCTTTTAAAAGTTGAAACAGAAAACTAGAGTAAATTATACATATCTGCTGCCCAAAGGATTTACATATATTTTTGTTTGCTCTTAAATGCCGTCATTCCTCTCATCTGCTGACCGCTCGATTGCAGGGTGAAGTGGTATGAAGCCAGACAGCCCATCCTGTGGTCCCTTCCACATCTTCATGAAATTGAGAGGGAAGTGGGGGCATGCAGACAGAGCAGAAGAAGAGGAACTTACTCTGTTTTACCAAAGACCTGACCCCCCCCCCCAAAAAAATACACTAGCACAAATTCCACTACAGAGAATATTTCTGATTAGCCAGAAGCCTTCAGTGTTGCATTTGCCCTGGGTCAGTTATTCAATACGGTGAGAAACTCAGGCCGCAGGAATCTCAGCAACCGAAGCTTCACGATGGCTGACCTGCAGGTGCAGGGCCCACCCGCCTCAGTACCCTGGGCTTTCTGGGTTAGAGTAGGGAGCTCTTGTGCTGTTTCACCCTGGGCTCTTCCATCTATGCCCATGCCTTTACCTTTCTGTGGTCAACAAGGATGATAGACAAGGTTTGACTGAATAATGCATTCAGATGTTTTATGAGCACTGCCCAGAGAGCAGTCTGATCTCACGCCAGACGAGGCACGTTCCACATTCCAGATGAGGACAGCAGCCTCCGTCCTCCTTCCCTCCCTCTCTGTTTTCCTCTTCCTCCTCATCCCACTCTCTTTTCCTGTCTCCTGTCCTTCCTGTTCCCTTTCCCTCCCTCCCACCTTCCTTTCTTCTTCTTTTAGAGGGGCAGTAAGTCATTTCATATTGTGCAAGGTAAGAGAAATTGTAAACGGAATTGTGTTGTGCTCGGTAAGAACGTGCTGCCTTCAGGAAACGGTAGGTGTTGCCATTTGATTTACACGGTACAGGAAACGCGGGTTTGTTTTAAGTCCGGCTCTAACTGTAGGCAGTTGGTGTTGTCAAGGAAATCTGGTACTTTGAGAGGTATAGGAGAAATCAGACGATTTATCCACTTTTAAATTTAAGACACTGATGTCTGCAAGCAAACCGCAGGCTTTCATCCCGGCCACAGGCTTCCACCCACCAAGGCCAGCAAACGGCAAGTGAGGGCCGGCCTCAGCCACAGAGCGGCTGGGGGTGAAGCACAGTAGCTCTGCCTTCTGTAACATATTCTGACAGCATGCGGGACAAAAACTGTCCGCAAAGTCTCGCAGGGTGCTCAGGCTGCATATCTGCTTCCTTGGCTGACATAATGAATGACCACAAACTGGGTGGCTCCATGCAACAGAAATGGATTCTCTCAGGGTTCTGAAGGCCAGAAGTCAGAGCTCAGGATAGTGGCCGGCCTGGGTTCTTCTGGGGACTCTCAGCGGCAGCTTCTCTGGGCATCTCTCGGTGGCTGTGGATTCTGTACCCGTCTTTGTCCCCTTCACACGTCTGTGTCTCACATCTCCCTCTCTTTTCTCTTAGAAAGACCAGTCGTGGCATTGAAGGCTGGACCCCTGCATCCAGGACATCCTCATTTTGAGATCCTTACCTGAATTACAGATGTGGTCACAGTCACAGGCAGATCCTGGGGTCAGACTTGGGCATGTTTTTTGGGGAGACACAATTCAACCCACTACACACTGCTACCTTAAAAACAATCCAAAGATTAAAATCCATAGAGCTGTTCCCAAACCAAATCAACACATGAGCCAATGGGAAGGGAGCCTGGAGCGGTAGGATTACCCTGAGACTTCACTCAAACGAAAGAGAACACACCCTTCTGCTCATAATCTTTTTGTCCAGAAGGATTTCTGTTGAGTTTTGTAAAGGGTGCTCTCTTTAACTACCCATGTCATGTTTACAGTTATTTCAAAAACTGAACAGAGAGAAACAACACTGCTAACTTCTAAAATGTTTTACTAAAAAATTTAAAATGATGGCAAGGAGAGAAGCCATGAGGACAGCTTCACGGGAGATTCTCTTGGGGTTAAGATCACGCTCTCTAAGCTGGGGTTCGCCCCCTCAGGAGATGTAATCCAGAGGGAAGTCAGGGCAGTTTTGATTAAATCAATTTAGCACTTTTAATACACCAAAGTAAAATGGTCAGCTTGAAAAACAAGAAATATGTCAAACGCATTGTTTTAATTCTAAACTAAGATCAAATGGTAAGTTTCATTTAAGCATTAGAAGTCCCTGCGGGATCTTAACTTTTTCATGCCTCTGATATTATGATCTTGCTGTTTCCCTGCCTGAGGGTGGGGAGTGATGAGTGAGGGGCTTTCCTGGGTGGGGGTCCCCGGGTGCAGCACAGACACACAGCCTCAGGGTTGCTGACCCCCTCCCCGTGTACCCCCCCATTCTGTTCACATTTCTGTATCCTCACTCAGGGGACTGCCTGAGATGTTTCCTGAAGTGAGAACTTGCATCCATTTATCTGTATATTTATCTCTATATCTCAAGTATCGACTTTGTAGGCAGAGAAGTCCACTGAAACGCCGATGCTTAAAGAAGTTAACTCTGAGAGCCAGTCTGTCATCAGGCTGAGGGACGGTCACGTGGTGGGAGGGTCTCAGGCTCCTGCAGCAAGGGACACTCACAGGTCCTCGGCCTGGGATGTAGTTCTTAGTGGCCAGATTCAAGTGCGACGAGAACCCAGCCACCGTTCCCTTCCCGTCCCTTCAGATGGCCGGTGCCTCTGGTCCCTCCCCCATGTGAAGATCGGGAACTAACTTTACCTTGTCACTCATCCCAAAGAACATTTCAACCCATAACCAGGAGCCACAAAATGGTTAAAACTGACATTGTAATGGAAATTCTGATACAAAGGTGATTTACTTTTTTTTTTTTAATTTCAGATTGTTTGGAGGATACAAATGTTTAGGTTTTACATTGTTTTCATTTCCAAGGTAAAGTTCAAGTTGCCGATGAGCCCCTCACACAGGGGTGTGCTGAACATCCTCACACAGTGCGCATTAGGTGAGACCCCACAATCAACCTCCCCCCTCCCCTCCTTCTCCTCCCCTCCCCACCCCCAGACCACACTTGTGTTTTTCATTTGTGTGAGTGTGTAGTTGTTTATATATTGGTCTCATAATAGTATTGCGTACACTGAATACTTGTTTTCCCATTCTTGTGATACTTTATTGAGAAGAACATGTTTCAACTCTATCCAAATAAACACAAAAGATTTAAGTCACCCTCTTTTCTTATAGCTAAACAGTATTCCATGGTATACACATACCGCAGTTTGTTAATCCATTCATGGGTTGATGGGCACTTGGGTTGGTTCCATGTCTTGGCAATTGTGAATTGAGCTGCAATAAACATTCTAGTGCAAATGGCCTTGTAGTAAGATGATTTCTTTTTCTTTGGAATTGCTGAATCAAATGGAAAGTCCACTTTTAGTTCTTTGGGAATTCTCCACACTTCTTTCCATAGAGGCTGTATTACTGTGCAGCCCACCAGCAGTGTAGAAGTGTTCCCTTCTCTCCACAGCCATGCCAACATCTGCAGATTCGCGAGTTTTGATTTCGCTTAACCTCAGTGGAGTTAAGTGATATCTCACATATTAGCAAATGGAAGAGCCTACTGTGTTTGTGGCTGGGAAGAATCGACACTGTCGGGTGGCACCTGTGGCTCAAGGAGTAGGGCGCCAGCCCCATATCCCGGGGGTGGCGGGTTTGAACCTGGCCCTGGCCAAAAACTGCAAAAATCAAAACAAAACAAAACAAACACACACACACGCACACAAAGAATCAACATTGTTAAAATGTCCATACTACCCAAAGTGATCTACAGATTTGATGCAATCCCCATCAAAGCACCATCATACTTTGAAGAACTTGAAAAAATAGTACTTCATTTCATATGGAACCAGAAAAAAAACCCAAATAGCCAATACACAATTTTTAAACGTAAAAACAAATCTAGAGGCATCACAGCAACAGACTTGAGTTTATACTAAAATCTATAGTGATCAAAATAGCCCGGCACTGGCACAAAAATAGAGACGTAGATCTATGGAACAGAATGCAGAATCTAGAGGTGAATCCAGCCAAATATCACCATGTGATCTCTGATAAGCCAAACAAAAGCATGCGCTGGGGAGAAGAATTCCCATTTAATAAATGGTGCTGGGAGAAGACAGAGACTGGACCAGCACCTCTCACCACTGACAAAAACTGGCTCTCAATGGATAAAAGATTTAAATTTAAGACAAGAAATAACAATCCTAGGAGAAATTGAGATCCTAGGGGACAACTCTTGACAAAAGTGGCCTAGGAAGAGATTTTATGAAGACAACCCCCTTGGCAATTCGCATGTTACGAACCTGACAAAGGGCTGGTAAGTAGAATCTACAGAGAACTCCAATTAATCAACAAGAAAAGAGCAAACAATCCCGTTTATACGTGGGCAAGAGACATGAACAGAAACTTCTCTGAAGATGACAGACCCATGGCCACCAAACATGAAAAAATGCTCATTGTCCCTAATCATCAAATCAAAGACAATTTTTAAGATGAGGCAGTACTCAGATTTTGACAGCAATTTGATAAGAAGGTTTACATTTAAGACAAGAAACAATAAAAATCTTAGGAGAAATTACGGAAATTTTGTCTTACACTTTTGTTACAGTTTTGATAAATAAAAAAAACCCTCTACTACAAGAAGGAAATTGTGCTACCTTTGGGCCCAATTCTGTAATTTTTTCATAGGAAAAATCTCTACAACTAGTGTGGCCAGGTATGGTGGCTCACACGTGTAATCCTAGCACCCTGGGAGGCCAAGACACGCAGATCCCCTAAGCTCAGGAGTTTGAGACCAGCCTGAGCTAGAGTGAGACCTCATCTCTAAAAACAGCCAGGCATTGTAGCGGCCACCTGTAGTCTCAGCTACTCAGGAGGCTGGGGCAAGAGGATCAATGGAGCCCAAGAGTTTGAGGTTTCTGTGAGCTATGACACCATGGCACTCTACCAAGGGTGACAAAATGAGACTCTGTCTCAAAAACTTCCCCAAACCCACATAGGGGTTTGGTATTATGTTGATTTCAACAAGAAAACTTTGTGAGATGTAGCTACCGGCCACATGGGTACTTGGAATTGCCTGCATGCCTTGTGGGAGACTCAGGACCCTCTTATACAGACACACGATTCTCTGTTGCTGTTATGGGTCTAGGCATTAACACCTGTGAACATACATAAGAGATACAAAGTTTAATTTGCATATGATCATTGTGTTTAATTGAAGCACACTCCCAGGAAAGTAGAGGAGGTTTTTTCTATGAAAAAATTACAGAATAGGGCCCAAAGCTAACACAATTTTTTTCTCTTAGTAGAGGTTTTTTTACTTATCAAAACTGTAACAAAAGTGTAAGACAAATCCGTAATGTGCTCGGCTTATTAACAATACTTTTTCTAAAATCAGAATTAATATTTTACCATATATCCTTTGGAAATAATAATATTGATGTTTACACAAAATACAAACAAAGGATGCAATGTTTCACATTTTCCAGTTTTTCACTGTGATAGATTCATTCTTTAAAATTTTATGTTAGCTCAACTAAAGAAAAGTGCTTACATGGTTTATTTTAAGATAATAGATTGCTGCATTACAGAAATGCAGTACAACTTAGGTGTAAAAGTAGCAGCTAGAAATGGTGTTTGTTCACGTGCTGGTTATGTCTTGAATGAGGCCCTTTAGTGCATCTTGGACCACTGATAAGTTATTAAAAGACACAATTCCAAGCAAGTGGCAAAACCATTTAAATATGAAATTTATATATAGGCCTAGATATGGATGTGAATATATTTTCGTACACTATTAAAATATCTTTGAATGGAGAATCCTTGGCAGCAAAGAGAAAGTTGTGAATATGTCATTAAATAATTAAATAACTTTACAAGAAAAAAGGAAACTTGACCTTGACTTCTCATATTTTAGAGGTCTGAGAATTACAGACATCACTCAGCATAACCACATATCTCTAACTTCCCCCTGTATTTACTTCATCATAAAAGCATATTGAAATGTTTTAATAGATAGTTATACATAACATTTCACGTTAAGAACATTTAAAGTAAGCCCAATTGAAAACTCTAAAGCAATCAATTTAAAACTTTTTTTGATGCTTCATCAGCTTTTTTTAAAAATTTCAGATTACTATGAGGGTGCAGACAATGAGGTTACAGTGTTTACATTTGTTAGGTAAAGTCCCTGTAGTGGTGTCCTGCCCCCAGGAGGTGTGCCATGTCCCCCCACGCTGGGCCCATCAAGGGGAGCACACCCATCCCTCCCTTCTCCACTCTTCCCTTTCCCTCCTTCCCACCCAACTTGGGTTGAAATGAGTTTTTCTCCTCTGTGGGTGTATATTAAATTATCTACTGGCTTCATATCAGTACTGAGTGCATTGGACACTTGCTTTTCCATTCTTGTGATACTTTACTAAGAAGAATGTGTCTTAATTCCACCCGGGTTAATACAAAAGATGTAAAGTCTCCATCTTTTCTTAAGGCTGACTAGCACTCCGTGGTGTATGGATACCAGTTTGTTAATCCGTTCCTGGGTTGATGGGCATTTAGGTTGTTTACACGAATTTAAAAGCTTTGATAGGAAAAAGCTGATGGATGAGCATAAAGTGATAAGAAGCTGGAGTGAAACGGACAACACTGATATTTAATATATCCTAAATGTTATTAACTTCTTGCTATATGCCAAGCATATATACACACATTTGTTAATTCTCAAGACAATCCTTTGAAGCAGCTGCCCTTCAAAACAGACAATAATAAACCAACAGACAGCAAATAAACCAACCCAATAGCTCAGCTCAACTAAGTGGTGGGCTCTGCCCCTTACTGGCACCTGAACACAGCCCAGGGGTCTCTCCTTTCATGCATCTCCTCAGTATCACTTTCACTCTTAAATATTGTGTACTCTATTTTTAAATTTAAATGAAATAAATAATTTTCTCTCTTAAGCAGAAAAATGTAGGGAAAATAAGACCTTTAAGTTGTTAAAACCTTTGAGTGACGTGTCCTCAAGCCAAGCACTGAATGGCTAGGATGACGTCGCATGTGTTTTCTTAGGAGTAAGGTCTGTCTAGGAGCTCACGAATGTTGAAGCATAAACATATCATACAGAGGCAACCAGGGCAATGCTTGATTCAAAGTAGAATTTTTGTATTATTTGAAAATATTAAGGGGGTACAGATGTTTTGTTATGTGGCTGGAGTAAAGGCTATAAATGAGCCCATCCCTGGATGGGGGGTTGCCCTGCCTCTCCTCACCGACCCTAGTGTAGACTTTTCTTACCCTTTAGATTGCTGGCTACACAATCTGAATTTACTCAGTAACTGCAAAATATCAACTTTGACTTGGAACGTGTAGACGGAGCCTGTAAGTGAGATCTTAACTTTTAAGATATTTGACCTTTGAGGCCTTAAGAAGACCTGGTACAAATGAGGGCACAGGAGACAGTCCACAATGACGGACCTTCACGTTACTGTTTAATTCTATCCAAATATCTCAGTCTTGGGGTTTTTCCTACTCCTCAGTTTTTGTAATTGCTGCGACTTTACAATTTTACTCTATGCACTAATCACATGTGTGGCAACCCGTGTTGCCCCAAATATCCCTTATTCTCTCTTCTTCCTCAAAGAAAGAGAACCCCTGAGTCTTGGCTGGTTTTCCAGAATAAAGACTATATTTCTTAGCTTTCCTTGCAGCCATCTGAGGTCATCTGAATAATTCTAGCAAACGCAATGGCAGTGGAAATGAGGCCCAGTGTGTGCACTTTCCGGATTTCCCAGCCATCTTTGAAAATGAAGTGATCTTGAAGTGAAGGCTTCACACAGCAAGGCCACAGCCTGGGAGGGGGTGAATCTCTGCCACTTGGGAAAACTGTTCCATTCTGGTCAGGGCCAAACGCCTTCACACTTCTTACACATAAAACATGTATTTTCAGGGTGGCACCTGTGGCTCAAAGGAGTAGGGCACCGGCCCATATGCCGGAGGTGGCAGGTTCAAACCCAGCCCTAGCCAAAAAAAAAAAAAAAAAACCCTGAAAAAAAATAGTTTTAAAAAATCACCTATTTCCAGCTTGTTTAATCTGCTTTCTTTTTAACTTGCAATCAAAACAACTTATGTAAACAATACACAATTTATGATGCCATTTGCTCTTCACTGTGTGTAAAGTATCTCAACAACGACCAGCACAGGTTAATCTCAGAGTTCTGGCAGCCCTGGCACAGATGTGCAGCTCCCGCTCCCGTGACCAGGAGCTGCTGGTCAGGAGCTGACCAGGAGTCAGCTGAGATTGCTGACGAAGACCCTTACTGGTGAACATTTCTCCCACTTTACATGGTACAAAATGACTGTCCTTCGTTCCACATAGTATCTGACACTATACAGTTCAGCATATTTTGCAGGTGAAACAGTCTTTGATATAGTTGAATATATCGTTTGCCTACCTTACAAAGTTTTCTAAAACTGTTATCTGTTTGGATGACATGGAATTAATTCACATGCAAAAGTCTAGGGTTTGAGATTCTCAGATGAGGAAGGTAGAGTGGAGGAATTTCAAGGGTCACCCTTTAGGGTGAAGGAGGCTCTGGCACCTGCAGAGCCCAGGCAGCTGCTGAGCCCACCACATGGAGGGGCTCCTTTGGTGGAGGAGATCCCTGAAGGCTCAGAGCCAGGTCCCAAGGGGACAGCTCAGCCAGCTCTGCCACTGGCCATGTGGCATTTGAGTGGAGGGGCCTGTGGTGTTTTGTCTCAACCCCACGACCAGTTGTGTAGATAAACCACTATGAATTAAAGTTTAATCAACTTTAGCCAAGTTCAATCCAACCTGAGCTCTATAAAGCCAGTTGTGTCTTTACCCCAATTTTTAATCTGGTAAACAATTTAGTGAACTTTGGAAGATTCTAGATGAATTGTTTTTCTAATTTTTCGTATGATATAACAAAAAGAACAATAATAAGTGCTTTCCTAATTTTACATACAATTTTAAGTACTTTAAAGTTTGAGTTTTGAGATATGTATACTTAAAAGCCTTTGAAAAAAGTGATTGAATAACTATTTCCTTTTTGGATGGAGAAACAAATTTTCCTTTTACTTAAAGAAAAAAAAGAAAGAAAGAAAGAAATCACATTTGGGAGGCAGCCACCAGGGACAGTTTCACTTGGAAAGAGACTTTTTGAGAAAGTTCCAAGTGACTGAGAAAAGAGAATTATAATGGAATTTGCACCACAACTTTTATTCTGACAGAGGGGCTATTCATCCTATGGAATTCTTTTAAAATCACTGACCTGAACAATATGCTTCTGAGAATGTTTTCCTGCTTAGCTTATAAAGATATTATTATGTATCTATGATATAATCACTAGAAAATGTTCCCTCTGGGGCATTTGTTGTCTCTCTAATTATAGCACAGTTGATTGTAGAATTGATACACTTCAAGGTATAACAGGAAAGTAGATATAATCTTTTAGCAAACTGCACCTTCTGTTTTCATACTGAAATTTGTTTTTATATAGAATAATTCTATCAATTAAAGAACAGCCTATAAACAGAACTTTTTAGTTTAAGAGGGTGAGAATTATGATAATAAGGTTAAAATAATGATTCCCAGATTATTTGTGATATTCACATCAAGACAAATCTATTTTCAAGTATAAACCCTGATTATAATTTCTGATGCAAATTACTTCTCTGATCTCAGTTTTCTTCCTGTGAAATGGAGCTAGAAATACTCCTTGTAGCTAAGGATGTCTCAAGGACATGGACAGATGACACAGCTGAGGGGTCTATGTGGGGTTTTTATCCAGTAGAGTTATTTTAGAATCCATGCACTTCTAAAGCCCGTAAATAATAGAAATACATGTTTTATTAAGAGTGCTTCTCTTTATTTTAGCCGTGAAACTGAAGGACAACTCAGTCAAGTCCACCAGCTGAGTAGAACGCCATGGCTTTAATAGTCACTCAGGTCTTCTCAATTATTCAAACTATTTGGGAAGATCACAGATTAGGTTAATGTAAAGCAGCCATAAAACTAAAATTTCTTTACATTTGTCTTTGAAGAGTATTTGGTTCTTACATTTGAAAATTGGTGTGTCTGGTGGCCTGATACTCACTTCAAAGAAAATGATGAGGACACACTAGGAACTGGGGTTCAGGCACAGGGAAAGATGCCCAGCTCCTCCCAATCCAGCTCTTCCCTGAACCCAGGCAGTGGCTGAAAAAAACAAAAACAAAAACAAAAGAAGTCTACTTTTCCTTAACAGATGAAAACTTTGTGCTCTCTCAAAACTTCCTTAGAGTAAGGAGGTGGCTAAGTATTTGAGCTTCAAAGGGCTTCTCTGCATGCAAACTAAGCAGAGGAAATTGAAATGCCTAAAAAGCTGTAATTAAGCAAATGCAATAGTAACTGCATTGAACTTGAAAGCGAGCTTGTTATTATGGACAATCCCACATTCTGATAAACCACCCAAGGACAATACTGATTAACATTAAGGGCAGTGTGCTTTGAATATTTATGAGGCATAGATCTGAAAATACCAAAACAAGCCTGCACCATTGATTTTATTATTTATTTAGAGATAGTAATTTATTTTTAACTGAGCTTCTACATAGCTGATGTAATAATAACATCAAGTCGGAAGGATTTTTTTTTTTCAGAGAGAAGGAGCACTTCTAGGAAATTTTCAGATTCTTTTATTTTAGATAAAATATTTAAGGCTTGATGTGAAATCAGATAGAAATTAATTTAAGTAAGGTACATTAAAATGGACTTAAATAACAATAAAATCTGCTTTGTATTTTAATAGCCACACATAAATCTCTTGCTAACAAAAGTGAAATTCTTGAGAAGGTAGCATTTCAGTAGAACAAAAATATTAAATATGATCTTTAGAAACCACAGAGCAGGTGTCCTCAAACTATGGCCCTGTGGGCCACATGTAGCCTACCTAGGACACTTATCTGGCACGCCAGGTGTTTTTGCCTGTCCTGCTTAGCAGCCGACTTGTCCTGGGGCCCGCAGTCTGACCCTCCAACAGTCTGAGGGACAGTGAACTGGCCCCCTGTTTAAAAAGTTTGAGGACCCCTGCCATAGAGATTGTAATATGACTGTTTTGGTTTTTTTAACGTGTCAATTATGCCACGGGGCACTCTACCCAGGGCAACAGTGAGACTCTGTCGCAAAAAATTAAATAAATAAATAAACAAATAAATAAATGAATCGAAACAGACCCAAAAGAAAAAAATGCTGTCTGGAGCTGCAGTATAGGTTGGGTCTGGGTGACGTGGTTGTCAGAAGGAGGCATTAGCTCCTTGTCATGTGGGCTTCTCTTTAAGACACAGCACCTGGTTTCTCTCAGAAGAAGTGATCAAGAGAGAGCAAGGAGGAGGCTGCCACGCCTCTGATGACCTTGTCTCACCATACACAAAACTTAAAGATGGATAAAGACTTAAATGTAAGGATGCAACTATAAAAATTCTAGAAGAAAACATAGGAAAAAATGTTCCAGGCATCAACCTAGGCAAAGAATTTATGACGAAGACCTTAAGCAAATATAACTATAAATAAGTCAATAAAAATAAAATAAAAATAAATAATCCAGATTTCATTAAATGAAAAAGCTCGTTCACAGTAAAGGAAATAACCGGGAGTGAACAGACAACCTGCAGCTTGAGAGAAAATACCCCCAAACTGCACATTCAACGGAGGACTAAGGACACAGTCGGCTAAGAGCTCAACCACGTCAGCAGCAAAATCACAGACGACTCCACCAAAACACGGCAAAAGACACGAGCAGAATTTTTCCAAAAGACAAATGGCCGATAAACATATGACAAACGCTGAACGTCACTAATCCTCAGGGACATGCAAATTAAACCCACAGTGAGATGCCACCTCTCCCTTATCAGAATGGCCATTATTAAAAAGTAAAACAAAACGAAACAAAGGTGTTGACAGGGAAGCAGAGAAAAACGAGTATTTGTAAACTGTGATGGGACTGCAAATTAGTACAACACCTTTAAAGAATAGAATGTAGATTCCACAAAGAAACAAACAGACCAGCAATCTCACCACAAGGTGTCTACCCAAAGGAAAAGAAGTCATTTTCATCAAAGAGACACCTGCGTGCAAATGCTGCTCACAGCACAATTCACAATTGCAAGTGGATTCACGAGTGACCATCAATTCATCAGTGGATAAAGAAAATGTGGTAAATCTGGAAAGTGTCTAGCCGTGAGTATGAAGAATGGAGACATCTATGGCTATACTTTCTGGACAGCCCTTACAAGTACCTGGAGCCATAAAAAGGAATCGATGTCTTTTGCAGCAACTTGGACGGAACTGGAGATGAGTATCCGGAGTGAAGCATCTCGGGAGTGAAGAACAGACACCACACGTGCTGGGCACTGAGCGGGAGGTAAGCACGGTGCAGATGAGACAGGTGGAATAAGGGGATCCAGGGGTGCGGGGTGAACCTGTCTGGCACAGTGAACCCTGCTTGGTGACGGGCACACTGAAGGGCTGAAGCCCGGACGTCAGCATTGTACAAGGTACCCGTGTAATGAAAACACATTTACCTCTTTAATATTCTGATATTAAAAACCCCATATAATCTCTATGGAATATGGCAGAGCCATTGACGCAGTGATGTGAACCCAGTAGTGTCTGTGCCATTTCCCAAGCTTATTTGGCCACTGAACTCATTTGTGTATCAAAGAGATTATTTTGAAGAACTGACATCTCATTGAAGACACTTTGTCCAACACTGGCTTAACAGCCATCACCAAAAAAATTGCTGAGGGTGCCAAAAAAAAAATATATATATATATACACACAAGTTAAGCTGTCTTGTAAGGATTAAAATTGATCATTCCCCAAAAGTGTACAAAGTACAGGTAAAATGGACAGGTCTAGCATGTCCAGGTACACTTGACTTGTGATGGTACCTTTAATTCAACTTGGAAAGTAATATGTAGGTAAGTAACATCTCTTAAAATGTGTATGCATTTTTTGCCCCCCCTACATATATTTCTTCAATATATATATTGTTAGCTTTTAGTGATTACAAGTCATCCTGATCTTGGTGCTACATACAGATTTGCTGGGTCTTGGAACAAGGGTCAGCTTTGGTCAGTGAGTGTTTATTGCTATCTTCTGTGTGCCAGTCACCACACTAATAGTTGGCTACTTAAGGGCAAGTGTCAGGCATTGTCCTTGTTCCTGATGAGCCAGCTAATGAAGCACAAGGTAGGACAGTTACAGCGTGGCGATGGCAGAGATGTGCAGTGTGAATCTCACATCTGCACAGTCGCAAATGATGTCTGCACATTACTCATTTACTCCATCTTTTACAAATGGGGAATCTGAGGCTGGGAGAGGTCCCATGACTTACTTGAGCTCCCAGAGCTGTCAAATGTCAGATATGGGACTCACGTCCAGGGGGCTCCGACCGCCAAGCCTGGCTCCTAGCCTCCCGGACGGGCCTGCTCAGTGCTGCAGCACCAGATGCTGCGGGGACAAAAGGAAGCTTGCAAAGAGCTCTGAGCTGGGCCTAGACGGGAGTGTCACTTCGGAGGTGACATCTGACGACGGGAGTGTCACTGCGGAGGTGACGTCTGACGCAGCTCTTACAGAGTAACCCGGAATTATCCGTAAGGAGAGGGGAAAGGCAGTTCCGGCCTCAGAACCCAGCGCACCCAAAGGCATGAAGCCCTGTTGACGGTCTGCAACTTAGTGAACGCAGGGATGAAGGGAGGCACCACGAGTGGCAGAGCTCTGGGAGATGCGGCTGTAAAGCCAACACTGATTACTCAGGAAGTCACTCACATACAGAACCACGTGTCACTTAGCTGTTGTCTGCAATGTTTCAGTTAATATTCACCTCTGCCAGGAGTGATTCACGGAGCTGGGAACGTCTGGTTAGGGCAGCCTGACTGTGGGGTGTGGTGGGCACTGCTATGCACCACCCCAAACCCCTGTCACGGTGAAGGGTGTGATCTCCCAGCCACTGTCAGCTGCCTATGGGGTTGTGTTGGCTGAAGACAGTACCTCACCAAGGCCATGCCCCTTCCCCTGGACACTTGTTCCCAGTGACTGATTGGTGTTGGGGTGGAAAGGCTGGCCTTTCACCACAAGTCAGGACAGCAGCTTCAGAAGTCATCCTGGTGTCAGAGACCCCGGTGGCGTCCGTGGAGGGGCCTGCAGCACAGCCCAACCCCTCCCTTTGCCATCCTTGTCCATCTCATCTGCAGGTGAGGACAGCAGCTTCAGAGGTCATCCTGGTGTCAGAGACCCCGGTGGCGTCAGTGGAGGGGTCTGCAGCACAGCCTGACCCCTTGTCCATCTCGTCTGCAGATGGGGATCCTCAAAGCCTTCAGAATAAACCTCCTGAATTCTAACCTCTGTCTCAAAGGCCACCTCCTGGGGAGTCTCATAAGTGACAGTGGTGCCTGAACGGCTGAGAAGGCAGACTCAGGGACAGAATTTGGAACTCTTTGCCCGGGCAGGTGGTGTCCAGGTTCCTCTGGTCCAGGCAGCAGCACTGTTAATACCTCCACCACTGGCGACCATGAAGGAGACGTGGTGGCCTGCAGGAGCAGCGGGTGGGAAAAGGTATGGGAGGAGCCAAGAGCAAGCCGGCCTGGCCAACTGCTCCTAAGCTACACTGACACTCGGGAAGGAAGAATTAGGAGTAATAGTGACTAATTCACAAAAAGCTAAAACTGACTGAAAGCTACTTGTGAAAGCCAGGACGCCTCTCCTTGGCAGCATAAGCAGCCTTAGCTGCCGGAGGCGGGGAGGCGGGAGCTGATGTTGGATGCAGGACATCAAGCCCTGAGTAAGAACACCCATCCTGCAGAGACTTGGGCAGTGACTCTGCCACACAGAGGGACATCTGGATTAGTGTGCTGGAGAATCAGGAACCCCCAAACTTCATGGAACCCCCTGAGCTTGAATCAGGGGCAGAACCTTCCCAACTAGGGACCAGCCCACCACCTCACCCACTGCTGGACTGTGGCCAGGATTCTGCCACAGTGTCACCCAGCCCAGGACATGATGAGGGACCCAGGTGAGCTGTTGGGAACCAGGTGGTGGTGTGCAGCCTGGATCCTGTGAGAGCTTCATGGGGGTGCAGGGTGGGGTACGGGACCCAGGGTGATGGCACAAGCACGCTGCTAAGATGCCTCCCAGGAAAGGCTGTGGGTGCCTCAAGTTGCCATGATGGGTGGTGTGGGAGGGGATTTAAGAGCTCAGGATAAAAGGCATGGTGGGATGGGGACAAGGACAGGCCAGAAAAGCACCAGCAGCCGTGATCCGCAGGAGGCCTGGGTGAAAGTGACAATTCACCTCCCATGCCACGGAGTTGTGCTAGAAAGAGGGCACCAACCCCCTGACCAGTCAGAGTGGCCATCTGTCCCCTGGGGCCGGGGCTGATGGTAGGAGGTGCCACCCCAAGAGCAGTGGGGGGAGGAGACCCCCAGGTAGACGGCAGAGGAATAAAGGTGGGAAGTGTCCCCGCACAGAACGATATAGACACAGTTGATGGATACAGCAATCCTAAGGGCAAAACAGGGGGCGGCCGACACGGCGCTGCTCAAACCATAAAATGAAAAGAACAAAGGGCGGATGGTTCAGAGGCCGAGGGCAGGACCCAGGTACAGTGTTTCTGAACTGGAGTCACTTTTTGAACCTGGTACCCAGTGACCAAAGAAGCAACAAAGTCCCAGGAAGACGGTCCCTGCGTCTCCACAGCACATGAAGATGGCAATGTCTCCCTGTCCGTGTCTGATGATGTCTATGGCCACTTACTGGGGCCAGGGGACACTGAGTTGCAGAGACACAAAGCGTGGCCTCAGGCCCCTGTTAGCATGTGGCCCCACAGGGACAGGTGACAAATGGACTCCTGGCCCAGGTCTGGCTCCCAGAGGGTCTGCTGGGACTTCAAACTCCAAGTGGTTCTTTCTGTCCCCAAATGCTTACCTAGAGCAGGCAACTTGGCAGCTGGCTGACACCTGCCTTGCTCCCTGGACCCGTGGGGTCAGAGCATCAAAAAGGCTAAGTGGAGGTGCCCCAAACTACCACCGTCCCCAGGCAAAATAGTGACTCACAGACAGCACTGTGTCCTGGGGAAGGACCCCACAGAGGGAAAGCACGGGGGAACAGGGCAGGCTTCCTCCTGAGGTCAGCATGCACCCTTTGTGTCACTTCAGGGACTGGACAGACATCGGGGTGTTTCGTCTCCATAGCCTTGAAGCTGAAAAAGTGATTGTAGTGATGACTTCATTACAGCTGTTATAATCAGAGTCTATGACAGTAAACAATTTGGAAAATCCTCAAAACTTTTCTTAAATGGAATTTTGCCTGTGTATATTGTCTCTGTAGTTACTCGGGAAAAAACCACATTCAATTACAAGTTTTAATATTGTTTGCTAGAAAACAAGCTTTCCATTTTTAGAAAAAACTATTTTCACTGAGTGTTTTGTGCATGCAGATGGTGTAACAGTCCTGTTAATTTTTTTGGTACATAATGACTTCAGTTACTAAAATACTGAATCTAAGGCTGACCTTAGAAAAAATGAAATGGACACCCTGGGCCACTGTCCTCCCTTCCTCCGGCCACCTCTCTTCTTCTCCCACCCTGACTTGGGTCAGTGACTTTACATCAGTGCTCCAACTGTCTCGGAGAGTCCTTAAAACTGAGACCACACTGGGGCATTTGGCATTTGCTCTGTTACCCTTTTGGAAGAGGATTCACTTTTTGTAACTGATGGTTGAAAAAGAAAGCTTAAAATGGGCAGAATTTAAGAAACAAATTACCGAAGTGGACATTTTGATCCCTACAGGGTAAGTTTTTGTGGTATCAGTGGCGTGACCTTTCTCGGCTACTATAAAAGGGCAGATTTGGTTCCTGAGAGATGTTACTTCAGACGACATGGCAACAGTGAATTACAGGGATTCTCAGAGAGGACAGATGCACCATCTGGGGTGGCCCTGCGTCCACAGCCAACTCAGGGCTGGGCGGCAGTGATGAGAAGCACAAGGCCGCTGTCGGCAGTCTGGTTCCCAGGGGCTCAGAGACACTCGTGGGCTCCCCACATGTACCCTGGGTGGACAGGGCCTGTATGGCCCAGGCTTTGTTCTAGCTGTCTCCTTAAAGGGTTAAAGATCTCAAGAGGAATCCAGGTCAGTTATATGGAATTATTTACATGTCAACCATTTTTACTTCTGAAACACATAAGCAGAAAGCCATTAGATTAACACTGAGCTCTTTTTGTTTTAATATGGTGATTTATAGCCAGGCCTGTGGCTCAGCCCATGATCCCAGCACCCTGGGAGGCCAAGGCAAGAGGACTGATTGAGCTTAGGAGTTTGAGACCAGCATGAGCAAGAGCAAGACCCTGTCTCTACTAAAAACAGAAAAATTAGCCAGGTGTTGTGGTAGTGGGCAACTGTAGTCCCTGCTACTTAGGAGGCTGAGGCAGGAGGATCACTTGAGCCCAGGGGTCTGAGGTTGATGTGAGCTATGACACCACAACACTCTACCTGGGGAGACAAGAGTGAGACCCTGTCTCAAAAAAAAAACAAAAACAAACAAACAAACATGGTACCATATACTAGTGTGAATTAAAAGAGTTAATGCATGCAAACAACCTGGCTGCAGGCAACATGACAGCATCTGGATGATACTCAATTATTATTGACACTGAATGAAAAATATTTTGGTCACAGACTGTGCGTGGGGCTTAAAGCAGCCCGGTTTCATCCGGTCAGCATGGTGCTTTCAACCTGTAAAGCCAGGTGGCAACATTTGCAACATTTACAAATTTGGGGCATTACTACATGCGAATGGATTTAGTTGCTGGGTTCACTCCCCCAGGCCGCAAGGCCGGCGAGTGCTGGCAGGTGCCTCGGTGGCCTGGTCCCCGGCCTGCCACGTCCCTGCCCACTCCCGTCACCCACACTGAGCAGGTGCCAGACGCTTTGTCTGCATCATCCCTGGCACAGTCTCTCTTCGTAACTGCCCCCGCACCTGGCTAAAAGGGATGTTTTGTAAGTGGCAATGCTTTCTGGGATCAATAGATTCAGCACGTTCAAACAGAGTGTCTTGCTCCCCGGGACTTGAAATTCTTGGGACAGCAAATTGGTTCCTCTTCACAGGTATCCACCCTTAATCCATTTTCAAGCAAAGTCTGAGATTAGAGAAAGAAGCTCCTGTAGCTGCACACCCTTGGCAGCCCACGTCCTAAATGCTTTTGCAAACAGGCCTCACCCAATTTTTTAAATTGTTCTGGGCTACATTTAATAGATGATGAGAATAATGACTTTTAAATATGGCACTGCACAATTAGGCCACTCGCACAGCTTAGATGCTCTGAGGAGCCTGAGTCTAGGAAACCATGCACGGTTATCTGCAGAAAGAGGTGAACCATGGAGGTCAGAAGGGGCATCCTCACGGTCAGATCAATTAGAGTGAGGCAAGAAAGTAAAAGCAGAACTAAAAGAACCTGTCCTAGCCGCCCTGTGTAGCCTCAGCCAAGCCGCAGGCATTTCTGCTGTCTGTATGTTTCTCCCCTGACATACTCAGGGCCTAGATTGTAACCTAGTAACTTCCTTGGGTTTCTGTTGCCTTTGGGGCAGGTGGTCTGACCGGTCTCAAGGACGCAGGCGTATCTGACCTTCCCCCTTGAGCCTGGGACCTTGAGGATGATGTCATGTCTCTCTGTCTTATGACCCTCACGTGCACTCCCACCCTGAAAAGTGGATAAAAGAGAGGCAAGAGATTGAGTCTGGGGGCTCGGTTTTGGGAAACACGCTGGTGTTCCAAGTACCCCCGGCCGAATAAACCCGCTTCCTCTAATCAACTGGTGCCTGGAGTCTTCTGTTTGCCTCGGTCTCCTCCTACGAGAGAAGCGGCCAGGCTCCTCACGCAGGAGGATCTGTTTGAGCCTGAATAAGCTTCCCCTTCTTTCTCCAGCAGACTCAGGACGGTTGTTTCTCAGGAGGGCAGAGAGCATAAGGACTCTCTTCCACAAACTTTAGAAGGTATATGTTGCCCTGATGGTTGTTGAGAATAGGAGAGATCTTAAAGAAAATAGATGTGAAGATAAAACTCTGAGGGGCCTGCCTTGCCAGAGAGGCTCCCCACCTGCCTTGCCCCAGGCTCTAACAGGTCTGGGTATTTGAACCTGGAAATATCTTTTCCATCTGCCCTCCAAGAGATATTCCCAGGTAACGGGTGTGGCCACGCTCCTTCTGACTGGTGGCTCCCTCACTTAACTGGCTCCTGCATACTCTGAACATCAGCTCTGCACAGCCCTTCCTGCTCCGCATTCACACCCGCTCTTACAGGAGACAAGTGTTCTCAGCTCTCTCTCTTGCTCTCTGGCAAGACCTGCGGGACCTGCCTTAGCATCTGGCAGAGGCGAGGAGAAAGGACTTGCACTAGTTTTCTACTGCAGTGTAACAAATTCCCCCACACATCGCCACTTATAATAATACTCACTTTCTCTCAGTTTCCGTGGGTCGGAAGTCCCGCCTGGTGATGCTGGGCTCTCTGCCAAGGTCTCACAAGGCCAAAATCTAGATATTGGCCACATGGTGATTCTCATTGGGAACTTGGGGTCCTCTTCAAGTTTGTTCAGATTGTTGGCAGAATTCAATAATTTGTGGTTGTAGGACTGAGGCCCCAGTTTCTTGCAGGCTATCAGCAGGGGCCATAGACCACTCCCACAGATGTCCCTAGGCCAACCCATGGGCCCTCTAAAAGCACCTAATTTCTTCACAGCCAGCAGGAGACTTTCCCTGACGTCTGCCGTAAAGCAGTCACAGGAGTGACTATCCCATCACTTCACAAGTCCCACCTGCACCAGGGCAGGGGCTTCCCCGGGAGGCAGACCCCAGAGGACGGACAATCTTGATAGCCAGCTCAGAATTCCACATCCTCACAGGGTACACAGTGGGTCAGCTCTCAACTCTGCCCTTAGTAGCTTTGTGGCTTAACTCATGTTCCCCCAGATAAGGGCAGTACTGTTCCTTCAGAGAGGCAGTGAGAAATAAAAGTGCCCGCACCTGGGCAGTATTTGGTACATGAAACTCACACAGTAAATGCTTCTTCCTATCCTGGCCACACACACGCACCATCGCAGGCAGGCACCCCAGGTTAGCACGGGTCGCTTATGTTATAATAGTTACGGAATGTCATGTGGCCAACTATGACGCTCAACCTTGGACGTTAACTGTGCAATGCAGAAAGTGAAAAAGCTGCGGAGCTGATCTGACTCTCTGCGCCCTAGATGAGAACCTCCTGCGCTGGGTGCTTCTCAGGTGATCCTATTGGCCCCACAAGCCCTGCTCAATAGGTATTATTATCCCCATTTAACAGGTGAGGAAGCTGAAGCCCACACGTTTCCTGTGTCCCTGGAAAGCACACGGTGAGCAAGGAGCAGGCTCATGGCCTGAAGCCTCAGCTCGTAGCAGGACGTTGTCCAGAGAACTACTGATAAACCAAGGAGTGCGTGCGTGTGTGTGTGTGTATATGCCCGTGTGTGTGTGTGTGTGTGTGTGTGCGTGTGTGTGTGTGTGTGTGTGTGTGTGTGTCTGATTCATCAGGAAGGAATGCAAAGAATTTCCCTTCCCCTCCGGGAGAAGGCTGGGCCCCTTTACCCTTGACAGAGAGTGCACAGATTTTAAAATGTTCCAAAGGGCTATCAGTTCCTATTGTTAGAGAAAAGAAGCTGAAAGAGTATTTTGTGAATAAGGACTCACGAGAAAGAGGGCTGAAATCAGTCGATGGCAATCTATTTCTCCACTAGTTTGAAAGTACAAAATAATTTGCTGTTATTATTGTAATTCCATATTAAAAAAACCCTTGAAATTAGAAGCAAGGTCAATGGCATGATTACTCAATTCTCAGTAAACAAAGCAAAACAAAAAAAAATTATTAAACAAATCTTCCAACCCAAACGATTATATGCCCACGTAAAATCTCTAATTGAAAAACATATATATTTTCATTTAGAAAGATTACTCCAAAACTCTTAAGAAGGGGAGGAGGCTTGTAATTGATGAGACAAAGTTGATGCTACAGAAATGATTCTTACTGTTTTTAAAGTTTCTTTTGGTTTTATTTGTTTTGTAAAAGGTCATTCAGATGCATGTGATGAATCCAGGGGGCAGGCAGGCTGGTAGAAGGGATTTGGCAAGAAAAAGAACATATTAAACAAGGCGGTTTCCTTTTTTATCTTTTTCAAGTTCCTAATTAAATACTATTAAAATATTTGTGAAAGAAAACTAGACATAATTTTATATTTTATGTCTATTTGTCAACTAAAGAATTGGTATTATGCTGCTTCATGCATTATGTTTAAATCTATTTTTCATCAACATTCTATGGTAGTTTTGTTTTTTATATATATACACATATTTAAAAAAATTTTAAATTAAGGAATCACAACTATATGGAGTACAGCGTGATGCTTTGTTATATGAATACACTGGGAAAAGATTTCTTACTCCAATTAAAAGGTTTTCTGAAAAGGGGGCAAAGGCACAGGGAATGTGAATGGATGCAGGTGACACTTCAGGAACGAAGTGGCAGAAGGAGGGGAGATGAACTAAAAATGTTTTAGTCTTTTTTAAAAATAAAAACTACATCTCTTTAGCAATAGATGTCTCTGCAGAAAGACAAAGCAAAAATTGTTCAAACAGCTCTCAAAGTTATCCAGAGATGGGAACCTTTCAAGCTTCATGATGGCATCAGAGGAAAATATTTGGAAATAAGGTTATTACCTGTCTCTTCCTCACTTCACCAACTGGTCTGAAGTCAGACAGAGCTTTTCAGCAGCTGGCCCACTTACATCCCATGCATAGATGAGTTAGCTCTGAAAAACAGTAAGTATGTTGGATTTAAAAGAATTTTTGTATGCTGAAATGAGAACTCGGTTCTAAAAAGACAATGTTTAGAGTCTTTTACTTGGGTACAGATACCTAAATCTATAATCATGAAACAGAGGACAGTAATGTGTAGTAGGCAGAGACTCTGTTACCTGCCCATTTTCATTTTTTCTTCTTCTTTAACATCAAATCTGGATTTCATGTGAAGCAGCACCGGGCCTAGCTAGGCCTATGTTTTTCAACTTCCCATGAAGTACGGTTTAACCGAGATACGAACGGAATTCTTTGCAAATGATTTTCAGGATAGTTATTTGAAGGGTATTTACTGATCAAGGAGGCATGTTTCTTTTGCTCTTGCCCTCCCCCCTTTCTGCCTGGAACATTGATGTCATGGTCAGAGCTGGGGCAGCCACACTGTGTTCCAGAGGAAGGGCAGGAGAGCAGAAAGAGAAGGAAGAGCGGAGCCCTGAGGACCTCACGGCGCCTCTGTGCCAGCTCTGAGCGCGCTGCAGCTAGACGCCCTTCAGTGACAGAATAGGCCCTTAGCTGGCTGTGCCTCTAACACACTATCTGTTACTAGCAGAGGAACTCAGTTGCTGAGACTGCTCAGCAGCACAGGTGATTGTGAGAATGATCCAAATGGTCTGAGGCTATACTAATTAATGTATTATACACAGAACAACAACAAAAACTGGTGCTGGAATTTCCTTCTAAAAAAAAACCAAATAGCAACTATTTTCTTTAAGCACTCTGAGGGGAAATGATGTTGGGTTGATCCAGATTTGGGGAAATCAAAAGATGTGCTTGGAGGATAAAGGCAGAAAACTGTGGCCCTGGGACGGGTTGGGGGGGTGGGGTGGATTAGACAGCCTGAGAAGGGGATGGAGAGGACTTGGGAGAAATGACATGGGTGCACATGTACTCAGAAAGAGGGACCGAGCATCAAGGCTTGCACCCCAGTTTTGGCAAACACCTCAAAGCCCGGGCCTGAATGAAGAGCAGGGTCTGCTGTGTCCACACAGACTGTAATGGACGTGGAAGTGAACCTCTCCTGGGGGTTGTGATGGTGTGAAGGTGGGAGGCCCGGTCCTCATGTCGGGGCTCACATGACACTTTGACCTCAACCTACTTTCCTGTGACCCTACATAGACGATACTAAACCAGGGATCCTAAATTTTTCATCGGCATGGTGAGAGGAGGCTCACAGTTAGATTTAATTTTACTTAGAAATGTACAAGTACTTTCCTGCATCTGTGTGTGATGAAATGAAATGCCTGTTTCTCAGGGTGACAGCTTCAATAAGACAGAAAAGGCAGTGGCAGTTTCACTCAGCACTGGCCACTGCCCGGCAGGCAGGACAAACAGAGCACAAAGGACCAGGTGGGGCAAGTCCGTGACGCCTGCGACACCCATGGCCCGCTTGTCCTGAAGGGACAGAAGCTGTGTGTTCCAGTGGGGCACGTGGCTCCCAGAGTGGCTCCCACAGAGGTGTGGCGAGGAACGGGTCTGAGTGGGCGCAGGAGAAGCAAGCCAGCTGCTTCTGGGTCTGCTTCCTCGCGGACAGCAAAAAGCTGGACAGAACCTGGTCTGTGGTTTCCTGGGATCACCCTAGACAGGGATCACTCACTGACTACACGCCGCCTTGTCTTGGCCACTCCTGGTCAGGTTTCTGGTCACCTGTTGCACAGCCCAGAGAGTGCAGAGGTCTGAGGGACTTGTGGCTTGGGGGTGTGGGGATGTCACAGAGTCTGCTTAACCTTCAAGGCAAGGCCGCTCAGAGGGAGGAGGGGCTGCCCTGCACAGCTGAAGCATCTTAGAATGTGACAAACCTTATTCTGTGCGGCTCTGAGGGACGTATCTGGCACTACGAAGGAAAATTCCAGGAAGACAGATTCAAGCAAAGTAGAGGACGAATCAACTTCTTTTAACTATCACTTTTAACTGAGGTGAGAGTCTACCCTGGACACTGTAATGGGCTCTGTTACCTAATATGGCCGATTGATTCAATCAGGACCTCCCTTGGAGCTCAGTGGGGGCAGGGACGGAGTCCCCCTCACCCCAGTTCCTACCCTCTGGCAGGTGCTGAGTAACATGGGCAAAAGAACAAAGAAAAACTGGACGGTGGTGTGAGAGGCCTTCCCTGCCCTGGAGGACCGTCCCTCTCTCCGCCGGCACTGTGCGGGGCCTCATTGCTATTTCCTTCTCCTTGTTTGGTAAAGTCAAAGCAAAATCTACTTGAAGAACGGAACCTGGAAGGGGTGTCATTACGGTGTGACAGAGGAAAGCGTGGGCAGTAATGATTCTAGAAGAGAGACGGAGAAACTCTCCCCACGTGCTGTGCATACACGGAAATGCCTGAGCAGAAGCACATCAGGAGCGGTATGAGACCCTCCTGCCACGGCTTTCAGATATGCAGCCGCATTTCAAACCATGCCATCTTGATCCCATTCAGAAAATTTGAACTTTGCAAGTAAAACTCTATCAGATGTCTTGCTCACAATCAATTTTCTTTGTATTCCTTTTATCCCCAAAGCCAGTGCAGGCGTGCCCTGCTTTCAGAGAGCCAAATATGGGATATTAAAACTCAAACTTGACAACATATAATTTAGGGGGTGAAAATTTACATTACAAAAAGATTCTTAAAGTGAACTTCTTGAGAGAAGGGCAAGCGTACTGAAATTAAAGCTACTTTATTAGAACAAAATTAAAATATCTCTGAAATTATGATGCAAACCTATGGGAAAACAGTACTCTAAGGGCACAAATTTACTCGAGGCCTCCTTGTGAGCAGGGCATTCATTGGTGACAGAAGTGATTAGATATCTTATGACAAAGAAAAACCTATGGCACACAGGCCTGTGGATAAAAGGAGTCCTTCCTATGTTATATTGAAGGATATTATTATTTTAAACACAACTGAATTACAGAATATAACCATTGTGTTGTCCATGATTTTACATAAGGATATTTTAATTTTGTTCTAATAAAGTGGCTCTTATATAAGGATGAGACGACACTGTGTTTTCCACGATGTTTTTTTTTTTTTTTAGAGACAGAGTCTCACTTTATTGTCCTTTGTAGAGTGCTGTGGAGTTACAGCTCACAGCAACCTCAACTCCTGAGCTTAGGCAATTCTCCTGCCTCAGCCTCCCAAGTAGCTGGGACTACAGGCATTCACCACAATGCCCGGCTATTTTTTGTTGCAGTTTGGCCGGGGCTGGGTTTGAAACCGCCACCCTCAGTATATGGGGCCGGCACGCTACTCACTGAGTCATAGGCGCTGCCCTTCCACAATGATTTTATATAAGGAACCCTCTGAACCCGTCCCTTGGTGTCAGGTGCATCTGTTGTCAAGCCTTCATTCATTCATTGTTTGACATCACATAAACCCCACTTCCCTGGCCACTCATCCTTAAGCAAGGTGCTGGGCATTCAAAGAACAAGATAGGGAGGTGCTTACAGTAATCATACTAGCTTGTGATGAATTTCATAGAATGCAAACAGTTGTAGAAGGTTCAACTTGAAATTTTTCTACATAACTATTTTGTTTTTCACTTTCAGTGCAGTATTCAATAAATTACATGACATACTCAACACTTTATTGTAAAATATGCTTTGTGTTAGATGATTTTGCCCAACTAAAGGCTAATGTAAGTGTTCTGAACATGTTTAAAATAGGTGAGACTAAGTTATGGTGTTCACTAGGCTTGCTGTGTTAAATCCATTTTCATTTTATAATATTTTCACCTTACATGTTGGTTTATCAGGATGCAACCCCTTATAACTCCAGGAGCATTGATATTGCCAACCTAGAGATCGGCTTCCCAGGATGTGGCCAAGCCCCTTCTGCTCTTTAAGGACAGAGAGATGTGGGGCATGGTCCTCTGCACCCAGTCATATTAGGGGAGCAGGTGGGTCTTGAAGAGAAATCGCAGTCCCTGTGGGTGCTCACTGTATCTGCTGCAGCCATGGTGACTGTTGACTATGAGAAAGTGTTTGCCTCTGGATCACGTTTGGCTTCAGTATAGGATCTCAAAAGGAACATGGAGCAGCCTTTTTTAGTTTTTGGGTCAGAGTGTAACATTGTTTCCTGGGGTAGAGTGCTGTGATGTCATAGCTCATAGCAACCTCAAATTCTTGGGCTCAAGAGATCCACTTGCCTCAGCCTCCCACTAGCTGGAACTACGGGTGTTCAGCATAACACCCAGCTAGTTTTTCTATTTTTATAGAGACAGGGTCTCATTCTTGCTCAGACTAGTCTTAAATGCTTGAGTTCAAGTGATCCTCCTGGCTTGGCCTCCCAGAGTGCTGGGATTACAGGCGTGAGCCACAGCACCCGTCTGTCATTTTATATATGTCATTTATATCATTAGATATATGATTCTACAGATAGGAGAGGACAGAGTGACCCAAAAGTTAGACTGGTCTAAAGATTAGAAAATGACAACATAAAATTCTCTAAGAGAAATTTCCCTTCCATCAGCTTAGATCTGAAAAATAGAAACCCATCTTTCTTGATCATCTCCTACATGTTAGGCATTGTACCAGAAATATTATAAAAGGGGCTCTGGGAGGTGGCCAAGAGGAGGAGAAACACTCCACTCTCACAGAGGAAGACATCAAGTCTCAGGTTAAACCAAGTGTGTGAGCTCTCAGAGCAAAGAGGTGGTAGAGCCAGAGCGTTACGAGCCAAAGCCCGTGCTTTGAAAGTACACTTTCTATTTCCAAAACTATAGAAAAAGCCTGCTTTCTTTGCCATAATTCTGTAATTCAGAGCTGGTGGGAGGGGATTCTCTATTTTTTTCTGTATAAATATTTCTCTAGAGGGAGATGTACAGACGGAGACCCAAGTGATGTGCAGGGCATGTGAATAAATGGCTACAGCTGGAAGATATTAAACCTCTGTCCGTGGAAGAGGAGAAAGGAGACTTAGAGGGACTTCCGCTCTGACAAGACACCACTCTGGGTGGCTCCTGCAGGAGCCAGAGCTGGACACGGGGCTGCTGTCTGGTGATGCTGCAGCCGTGGCCGGGATGGCCTGTGGAGTGTAAGGAGCAAGCTGAGTGGGGGATTAGGTGGGACAGTGACTTGATCTGACTGATGGTGGAAAGAGAAACCAGGCACCCACTGGCCAGACTTTCCTCTTCATTTTATTTCTGGGAGATACCTATTTATAAGAAGACAGAATATTGCTTCACTGTTTCATATTTCAGTTTAATGGGGGTGGGTCCTTACTGAGGGAAGGAGTTGTGGTTGCAAACACCAACTCTGGCTGAATGGGTCAGTCTCTATCATTCCAGAAGCCTCTTGCCGATGGAAGACACACTAGCCAGCATCAGCTTCATCAATGAAAATTTACATTTTATTCCTCTATGTGTCTTCCTCTTCTGTCTTATTTCTCACTTGGTCCAGAATTGAGGTGGGGGTAGTAGGTGTGTTATTGATTGAACCCTCAAATTTCAATGATGTGAACAGGAGGAACAGGGTCAGGGGATATGTTAGTTCAGGGGCCACAGGCAGGAAGTTTGGATGCACACGACCAGCCAGGTTACCAGGTAGGTCATTCCAAAGAGATTTGAGATCACAACACCAACTAGTGAGGAAGTATCTGGAGCTGTCCCTGTGAGTGTAGTGCAGATTGTGAGGTGGCAAAAGCCCGTCAGCCCAGAAGGTGGGTTTAAGGAACAATCCCCACTGCTGCTCTTCCCTTCCTAAATCAACAATAGTCCTTCCCTTGCTTCCTTGGCCAGAAGTTACGCAGCTTTTGCCAGAAAGCACACGGCCTTCTCTCCCTAAAGTTAGTCTTTACCCCATGTACCAAGATTCACGTCATTAAGAAAATTGCTCATGATAGAAGTCCTTTTACTTATCTAATTACTTCTCCTCAGCCTTATGAGATGAAAACATTCCCACTTGCTTTCCTTGCTGATGTGCAACCTTGTTAATATAACCAACCTTGTTTCTGTGCTATATAAAGAAAGTTCACAGGGTCATCAGCTGCATCAGACCTCCCCATCCCATTTCATCTCTGTCTTTTGTGTCATCTATGTTTCATGTGTGGTTCCCTGGCTCATGTCTCTGACATGACAGTGCTGGGGACCTGGGTCAGACCCTGAACAACATGCACAACCTGGGCCCTCATGGAGCTGATAATCTCAGGGGGTAAGACAGGAACACAGAAGTAAGCAAATAGATGACACAGCACAAGAGGCATTTAGGACAGAAATTAAGCTGGGGCAGGGCGACAGGGAGTATGAGGCAGGGGAAGGGCTGATGTCCTCTGTGCAGTGGCCAGAAAAGGCTGAGCTGGTGAGCAGAGCCCTGGAGAAGAAAGGGGGCAAGTCATGTGCATGTCCAGGAATGTTCCAAGCAGAGGAAACAGCATGTGTGAAGGCCCCGAGAAGGGAGTGTGTGGTGTGTGTATGAGGAGCAGTCAGGGCCTTCACAACTGGAGCAGGTGAGCACGCTGACAATATTCCAGATGAGGCACTAGGAGTTCCGAATAGGGCCAAAAGAGCATTTTTTAAATTAGTTGCATTATATTTAATCACGTTGTTGGATGTTTAATTTCTTTACAGTTTTTCATATTTACAAGTAACTTTTAAAGGTCTGGGCCACTGACAAAAATTCATCTGTGACAATATTAAAATAACAATCAAGGTCCCTCACTTGCCGCCGACATCCTGCCATGCCCCGCGCACACCCGCTGCTGCCCCGCAGAAATGCTTTGATTACCCACAGTTCTTCGCCAAATAAGACCAGTGTCCAGGGCACTGGCTCTCCATCTCACTCAGGCTTATGCCAAAGATGTAAAATTTGGTGCAGATGCCCGAGCATTAATGCTTTGGATGTAGACCTGTTAGCCAATGTTGTAGCCATTACAATGGGGCCAAAGGGAAGAACAGTGACTATTGAACAGAGTTGAGGAAGTCCCAAAGTAACAAAAGATGGTGTGACTGGTGCAAAGTCAATTGACTTAAAGGATACATATAAAATATTGGAGCTAAACTTGTTCAAGATGTTGCCAATAACACAAATGAAGAGGCTGGGGATGGTACCACCACTGCCATGGTTTTGGCACGGTCTATCGCCAAGGAAAGCTTCAAAAAAATAAGCAAAGGTGCTAATCCAGTGGAAATCAGGAGAGGTGTAATGTTAGCTGTTGATGCTGTCATTGCTGAACTGAAGAAGCAGTCTAAACCTGTGACAACCCCTGAGGAAATTGCTCAGGTTGCTACGATTTCTGCAAATGGAGACAAAGAAACTGGCAGCATCATTTCTGATGCAATGAAAAAGGTTGGAAGAAAAGGTGTCATCACAGTAAAGGATGGAAAAACACTGAATGAGGAATTAGAAATTATTGAAGGCATGAAGTTTGATCGAGGCTGTATTTCTCCATATTTTATTAACACGTCAAAAGGTCAGAAATGTGAATTCCAGGATGCCTATGTTCTATTAAGTGAAAAGAAAATTCCTAGTGTCCAGTCAGTTGTACCTGCTCTTGAAATTGCCAATGCTCACCGTAAGCCCTTGGTCATAATTGCTGAAGATGTTGATGGAGATGCTCTAAGCACACTTGTTTTGAATAGGCTAAAAGTTGGTCTTCAAGTTGTAGCAGTCAAAGCTCCAGGTTTTAGTGATAACAGAAAGAATCAGCTTAAAGACATGGTGATTGCTACTGGTGGTGCAGGGTTCAGAGAAAAGGGGTTGACCCTAAACCTTGAAGATGTTCAGCCTCATGAGTTAGGAAAAATTGGAGAGGTCATTGTGACCAAAGATGATACCATGCTCTTGAAAGGAAAAGGTAACAAGGCTCAAATTGAAAAATGTATTCAAGAAATTGGTGAGCAGTTAGAGATTACAACTAGTGAATATGAAAAGGAAAAACTGAGTGAACATCTGGCAAAACTTTCAGACGGAATAGCTGTGCTGAAGGTTGGTGGAACAAGTGATGTTGAAGTAAATGAAAAGAAAGACAGAGTTACAGATGCCCTTAATGCCACAGGAGCTGCCGTTGAAGAAGGCATTGTTCTCGGAGGGGGCTGTGCTCTGCTTTGGTACATTCCAGCCTTGGACTAATTAACTCCAGCTAATGAAGATCAAAAAATTGGTATAGAAATTATTAAAAGAACACTCAAAATTCCTGCAGTGACCATCGCTAAGAATGCACGTGTCGAAGGATCTTTGATAGTGGAGAAAATAATGCGAAGTTCCACAGAAGTTGGTTATGATGCTATGATTGGAGATTTTGTGAATATGGTGGAAAAAGGAATCATTGATCCAACAAAGGTGGTAAGAACTGCTTTCCTGGATGCTGCTGGGGTGGCTTCTCTGTTAACGACAGCGGAAGTTGTAGTCACAGAACTTCCTAAAGAGAAGGACCCTGGAAGGGGTGTAATGGGTGGCATGGGAGGTGGCATGTTCTAATTCCTAGAATAGTGCTTTACCATTAATGAACTGTGACAGGAAGCTCAAGGCGGTGTCCCTCACCCATAACTTCAGAGAAGTCAGTTGGAGAAAGTGAAGGCAAGGCTGGCTGATGTTTTAAGAAAATCACTATAACCACCAGTTACTGGATTCAGTTGACATATATAATGGTTACTGCTGTCATCCATTGTCCACGCCTACAAATAACTTATTTTGTATTTTTGAATAAAAAGACATTTGTACATTCCTGATACTGGGTATGAGAGCCATGTAACAGTGTACCGCTTTCAACTTAAATCACTGAGGCATTTTTACTACAGTTCTGTTAAAATCAGAATTTTAATGCTTGCCATCACCAGATGAAAAGTTCAGAAGCAGCCTTTCTGTGGACAATAAGAGTAACTGTGTACAAAGTAGAGAAATATCCAATTATGTGACAACCTTTGTGTAATAAAAATTTGTTTAAAGTTAAAAGAATAATAATAATTAATTAGTTTCTTAAGAGAAAATTTTAGGTATTCGTTACCTTCTTTTAAAATAATGAATGTGTGGTGGGGAGAGGACCAAAATCCCACCTCATTTGCAAGCAAAACAAATTTTAAAGTATGATGGATAGAGAAAAAGAGTGATAAAGAGAGGAAGAAAAAGGAAAATAGAGACAAACAAAGCAGAGAAACACAGGAATGAAAAGAAATTAGGTTTTTAGAAGTAAAAGCTTCGAGCTGACCCCTCGCTGTGTAACCAACCACTCTGTGTCACTCAGTGTGAGGGCACGTTTCTGCTGCACCAGGTCTCAGGGCCGTCTGAGTGGCTGCAGGTGACTGAGCCAGCTCAGTGGGGCCTCACGTTTGGGGTCTGCATTTTGAGCTCTTTGAGGGTCTTCTGGGCTCTTTTGTTCTTTCGATGGCAACTTCAGGGACGGGGATGCCTAAAATGGAGCCTGCACTGGGATGGCAGGGAGGCTAGAAGCTCTTCTCTCTGTTCCCTCTTCTCTCCCTCTTGCCCCCACATGGGCTTCCACACAACAGGACAGTCATAGGACAATTCAACTTGTCACCTGGTGGCTGCTTCCAAGCAGCCAGGGTGGAAGGTGAAGCTGTCACCCTCTAAAGGACAGGCCCCGACCTGGTAGGGCCTGGCTGCTGCCTGACCTGGTGGTTGAGACGGCAGAGCCCAGCCCCACCTTAGCCCACGTCAGGTCCTCAGCGGTGGAGGGACAGACAGGCACACACAGGCCCAGACCCGGCTCCTGAGGGCTGATGGTCCTGAATGCCTCCCTGGAAGCCCTCAGCTGTGTCTTCCTGGTTGTTGATCCTTTTCAGATCTTGAAGCCACTCTTAGTGGGTAATAAATGACAGACTTCCTCTATAATCTTTAGGACAATACTTATCCTGTAAATCGGTTTTGTTTGTGCTTTTGCTTTTCTTGGTTACATGCTACTTCTTTTTTTCTTGTAGAGTAAGTTTGTATGTGCAGCCCTGTGAGTGGCAACTTGTCCAAGGCAACAGTTTATGCTAGGAGAGTCTAGAAGAACGTTGATTATATTTATTTTACTACCTGTGTACTTCCTGTGAGGAGGGGAGTTTGAGAAGATACCGTCGCAGAGCTGCTCTGTTTGAGGTACTTATTTGCAAGGCTGCATTAGCTAATTCCCTCCAGACTCCGGGACTCATGTCATCTGGACCCACTGATTTGTGTATGTTTGGATTTTCCAAGTATTCTTTTACCTGCATTGACAGAGCATATATTTGACAGAATAATATTAAAAAATATAAGATGGCAAGCAGATGGTCAGAGTCTTGACTGGAAAGAGCTCTTACTGAGAATGGTTTGTGAACGCAGACTATGCTTTTGTTTATAGGAATGTCCTTTTAAACCATGTCCATTTGGTTTGATCACCAATGGGGGTCTTGAAAGAAAGATCCCAATGTCTGCAAGAACATGTTAACTGATAGCTTGTACCTGAAATAATGGCTCCCTTAAAAAGGAATAAAATTTAAAAAAAGGTAAAGAAGTTCTCTATACTCCTTGCTGCCAGATGTCTGTCTTGCTACCAAAATTGTGGAGGTAAAAAAAAAACCTTTTCCTGATCCCCAATCCTTGATGCAGCTTTTTTTTTCAAAGAAGAAAGGCATGGAATTCAATCAAGTGAAAAGAAGAAAAGGCAAAAGAAAAAAATACAGAGAAAAGTAGAGATTTACATCAAGAATGATTTCCAAAGGTCTTGAATTCAGTCTCTTTGTGTTAGGAAGACAGGTTGGTGGAGAATGTGAGTTTGTGGTGATCCCAGGATAAGGGGCTAACAGCCTGCAGTGACCCCCAGGATAAGAGGCTAACAGCCTGCAGTGACCCCCGGGATAAGAGGCTAACAGCCTGCGGTGACACCCGGGATAACAGGCTGAAAGCCTGCGGTGACCCCAAGGATAACAGGCTGACAGCCTGCGGTGACCCCAAGGATAACAGGCTGACAGCCTGCGGTGACCCCCAGGATAACAGGCTGACAGCCTG
>NW_003852533.1:3895829-3899979 GCF_000181295.1 Otolemur garnettii | reverse complement strand
AACAGGCTGACAGCCTGCGGTGACCCCCAGGATAACAGGCTGACAGCCTGTGGTGACCCCCGGATAACAGGCTGACAGCCTGCGGTGACCCCCGGGATAACAAGCTGACAGCCTGCGGTGACCCCTGGATAACAGGCTGACAGCCAACGGTGAGCCCCAGGATAACAGGCTGACAGCCTGCAGTGATCCCCAGGATAACAGGCTGACAGCCTGCTTGTTTGCTCATTTACTCTGAAACAGTATTTCCCTCTGTCACCCAGGCTGGAGTGCAGTGGCAAAACCATAGCTCTCTGCAACTTTATAACTCCCAAGCTTGAGTGATCCTCCTACCTCAGCCTCCTGAATAGCTGGGTTTGCAGGTGCATGCCACCATGTCTGGCTAATTGTTTTTATTTGTTGCAGAGGTGGGGTCTTGCTTTGTTGACTAGGGTAGTCTCAAACACCTTGGCCTCCCAAGTGCTAGGAGTATAGATGTGAACTGCCTGCCTAACTAACGATTTTTAATTTAAAGAATATAAAGCTCAATTTAAAAGCCCAAGGTACCTGGGGTAGGTTGTAAAGGGAAATTTCATAAGAGTAAAACTTCTTTTTTTTCTGCAAAGACTTCTTACTTCCATGGAAGCTGGTGTCCTGCTAACAGAAAAGAAGGCAGGTCAGTATTTTGGCAGTGACACCCAGTACCTTCCATCATTCTGGTACCCACTTGCCATTCGTGTCTGGCTGTCCCCACTGAGGACAGCAGTGGATAGGAGTTTGTCCAAAGCCAGTGGAGCACCAGACCCAGCGCCCTGCCTGCCAGCCCTGGGATCTCTATTTCAGTTTCTAAGAGATATGGGCAAGGTGATACTAACAAGGCACACTGGCAAATTGCTTCTACCTATAGCCTACTATCTTCTGCTGAATATTTTGGGAAGGGGCCTTTCTATCTTTAACATACACGTGCAGTTTACCTTCCTCATCTCACACTGGGATATGCTCCCCCAGACACCAGCACCCACCAGACTCGGACGGCCCTGCGCCTCGTGACTTCCCTGGAAGTCACGTCTTCCCTGGAAGACTTCGTCTTTCTTCCATTCCTTACAGCATGGAGTGTCTGTTACTCCTCCTCCCACTATGCCATCCTTCCTGCTTGCTTGTTCTCATATACAGCCAAGTCCTCCTTCCTTTTACCTCACAGCCTGTACCTTTTCTAGGGTCATGATGAAGTCATTTCAGTGGTTAAGATAAATATTTTTTTTAATTAAATCATAGCTGTGTACATTAATGCAGTCATGGGGTACAGTGTGCTGGTTTTATATACAATTTGAAATACTTTCATCAAACTGGTTAACATAGCCTTCATGGCATCCTCTTAGTTATTGTGTTAAGACATTTATATTCTGCATTTAGAAAGACTCACATGTACCCGTGTAAGATGGACCATAGGTGTGGTCCCACCAGTTGCCCTCCCTCCACCCATCCTCCCTACCCCCTTCCCCTCCCTCTCCCCTTCCCCCATATTCTTGGGCTATAATTAGGTCATAGCTTTCCTATGAAAGCTATAGATTTGTTTCATAGTAGGGCTGAGTACATTGGATACTTTTTCTCCCATTCTTGAGATACTCTGCTAAGAAGAATATGTTCCAGCTCCATCCATGTAAACATAAAGGAAGTAAAGACTTCATCTTTCTTTAAGACTGCATAATATTCCATAGTGTACATATACCACAGTTTGTTGATCCATTCATGGATCAATGGGCACTTGGGCTTCTTCCATGACTTAGCAATTATGAACTGGGCTGCAATAAACATTCTGGTACAAATATCTTTGTTGTAGTGTGATTTTTGGTCTTTTGGGTATATACCTAGTAGAGGAATTGTAGGATCAAATGGCAGGTCTATTTTTAGTTCTCTAAGTGTTCTCCAAACATCTTTCCAAAAGGAATATATTAGTTTACATTCCCATCAGCAGTGTAGAAGTGTTCCTTTTTCTCCACATCCACGCCAGCATCTCTGGTTTTGGGATTTTGTGATATGGGCTAATCTTACTGGAGTTAGATGATACCTCAAAGTAGTTTTGATTTGCATTTCTCTGATGATTAAGGATGATAAGCATTTTTTCATGTGTCTGTAGGCCCTGCGCCTGTTTTCTTCAGAGAACTTTTTCAAGTCCCTTGCCCACCCTGAGATGAGATCACTCTTTCTTTTCTTGTTAATACATTTGAGTTCTCTATGGATTCTGGTTATTAAACTTTCGTCGGAGACATAAACTGCAAATATCTTCTCCCATTTTGAGGACTGTCTGCTTGCTTTACTTACTGTGTCCTTGGCTGTACAGAAGCTTTTTAGTTTGATCAGGTCCCAGTAGTGTATTTTTGATGTTGCTTCAACTGCCTGAGGGGTCTTCCTCATAAAATATTCACCCAGGCCGATTTCTTCAAGTGTTTTCCCTGCACTTTCTTCTAGTATTTTTAAAGTTTCATGTCTTAAGTTTAAATCTTTAATCCAGTGAGAGTCTACCTTAGTTAATGGTGAAAGGTGTGGGTCCAGTTTCAGTCTTCTACAGGTCACCCAGGCAGTTTGCCCAGCACCATTTGTTAAATAGGGAATCTTTTCCCCACTCAATGTTTTTAATTGGCTTGTCAAAGATCAGATAACAGTAAGTAGCTGGGTTCATCTCTTGGTTCTCTATTCTGTTCCATACATCTACCTCTCTGTTTTTGTGCCAGTACCATGCTGTTTTGATCACTATTGATTTATAGTATAGTCTGAGGTCTGGTAGTGTGATTCCTCCTGCTTTGTTTTTATTTCTGAGTAATGTCTTGGCTATTTGAGGTTCTTCTGATTCCATAAAAATGAAGTATTATGCTTTCAAGATCCTTAAAGTATGACAGTGGGGCTTTAATAGGGATTGCATTAAAATTGTATATTGCTTTGGGTAGTATGGACATTTTAACAATGTTGATTCTTCCCAGCCATGAGCATGGTATGTTTTTCCATTTGTTAACATTTTCAGCTATTTCTTTTCTTAGAGTTTCATAGTTCTCTTTATAGAGATCTTACACACCCTTTGTTAGGTAAACTCCCAAATATTTCATCTTCTTTGGCACTACTGTGAATGGAATAGAGTCCTTGATTGTTTTTTCAGTTTGACTATTATTGATATATATAAAGGCTACCAATTTATGAGTTTTGATTTTATAGCCTGAGACACTGCTGTGTTCCTTGATCACTTCTAAGGGTTTTGTAGTAGAATCCCTGGTGTTTTCCAGATATACTATCATATCATTTGCGAAGAGTGAAAGTTTGATCTCTTCTGACTCCATATGGATACCCTTGATCACTTTTCTTCCCTAATTGAGATGGCTAAAACTTCCATTACAATGTTAAAGAGCAGTGGAGACAATGGGCAACCTTGCCTCGTTGGATCTGAGTGGAAATGATTTCAATTTAACTCCATTCAATACAATATTGGCTGTGGGTTTGCTGTAGATGGCCTCTATCAGCTTGAGAAATGTCCCTTCTATGCCAATTTTATTAAGTGTTGAGTGGAAATGATTTCAATTTAACTCCATTCAATACAGTATTGGCTATGGGTTTGCTGTAGATGGCTTCTATCAGTTTAAGAAATGTCCCTTCTGTACCAATTTTCTTAAGTGTTCTGATGATGAAAGGATGCTCTGGATATTATCAAAAGCTTTTTCTGCATAAATTAAGAGAATCATATGGTCTTTGTTTTTATTTTGTTTATATGATGAATTATATTTATAGATTTACATATGTTGAACCAGCCTTGGGACCCTGGGATAAAACCTACTTGGTCGTGGTATATAATTTGTTTGATGTGTTGCTAGATTCTGTTGAATATTTTCACATCAATATTCATTAGTGATATTGGTCTATAATTTTCTTGTTGGGTCTTTTCCTGGTTTGGGGATCAAAGTGATGTTTGCTTCATAGAATGTGTTTGGTAGTATTCCTTCTTTTTCTATATTTTGGAAAAGGTTGAGTAATATAGGTACTAGTTCCTCTTCAAAGGTTTGGTAGAATTCTGACGTGAAGCCATCTGGTCCCAGGCTTTTCTTTTTAGGGAGATTTTGTATAGTTGATGCTATTTCAGAACTTGATATAGGCCTGTTCAACATTTCCACTTCATTCTGGCTAAGTCTTG
>NW_003852533.1:3873357-3895746 GCF_000181295.1 Otolemur garnettii | reverse complement strand
TCAATTTCATTTAATTCTGCTCTAATTTTGGTTATTTCTTTTCTTCTGCTGGGTTTGGGGTTGGAATGTTCTTCCTTTTCCAGTTGCTTGAGATGTCCCATTAAGTTGGTAACTTCCTCTCTTTCTGTTTTCTTGAGGAAGGCTTGCAGTGCTATAAATTTCCCTCTTAGGACTGCCTTTGCAGTATCCCAAAGGTTCTGATAATTCATGTCTTCATTATCATTTTGTTCCAAAAATTTGGTAATTTCCTTCTTGATCTCGTCTCTGACCCACCTATCATTCAGCATAAGGTTATTTAGCTTCCATGTTTTTGTATGGGTCTGAAGACTCTTGTTGTTACTGAGTTCAACTTTTACTCCATGAGGGTCTGAGAAGATGCAAGGAATAATTTCTATTCTTTTAAATTTGCTGAGATTAGACTTGTGACCTACCATGTGATCAATTTTGGAGTATGTTCTGTGGGCTGATGAGAAGAATGTGTATTCAGTTTTGTTAGGTTGAAATGTTCTGTAGATGTCTGTTAAATCCAAATGTTGGATGGTTAAGTTTAAATGTAATATTTATTTGCTCAGCTTCTTATTGGAGGATCTATCCATCACTGTCAATAGAGTGTTAAAATCTCCAACTATGATGGAGCTGGAAGAAATCAAGTTGCTCATGCCTGTTAGAGTCTCTCTTATAAATTGAGGTGCATTCTGGTTGGGTGCATAAATATTAATAATTGAAATATCATCATATTGAGTATTACCCTTAACAAATATGAAGTGACCATCCTTATCCTTGTTTACTTTTGTTGCTTTAAAGCCTATCATATTGAGAATAAAATTGCAATACCTGCTTTTTTCTGCTTTCCATTTGCCTGGAATATAGATGACCATCCCTTCACCCTGAGTCTATATTTATCTTTTAACATAAGATGAGATTCTTGTATGTAGCAGATATCTGGCCTGAGTTTTTGTATCCAGTCAGCCAACTTGTGCCTCTTTAGATGACAATTTAAGTCATTCACATTACTTGAGAATATTGATAATTCTACCCTGGTAGAATTTTGGGTATCGAGTTTTTCAAATGTCCAGTGGACATTTTTAATCCTTTCACCACTTGGAAGTTGGAATTTGATCAAAAGTTTCTGAGTGAGTTTACTTTTGTGGTGGAGGATTGTGCTGGTCATTATGGACGATAGGTCTGAGAATATCCTGCAGGGCTGGTTTAGTTATGGCAAATTTCTTCAACGTGTGAATGTCATTAAAGTATTTAATTTCTCCATCACAAATGAAACTCAGTTTAGCTGGATACAGGATCCTGGGTTGAAAGTTATTTTGTTTTAGGAGATTAAAAGTTGATGACCACCGTCTTCTAGCCTGAAAGGTTTAGCAGAGAGGTCTGCAGTCATTCTAATATTCTTCCCTTTGTAGGTTATGGTTTTCTTATGTCTGGCTGCTTTCAGAATTTTTTCCTTCATATTAACTTTAGTGAAGTTAATTATGATGTGCCTGGGGGATGTCTTATTTGGGTTGAGTCATGCTGGAGTTCTGAAACTGTCTGCTGTCTGAATTTCAGAATCTTTTGGCATGTCTGGAAAGTTTTCTTTCATAATTTCATGAAGAAGAGCCTCTGTGTTTTGTGAAGCAACTTCGTCACCTTCAGGGATTCCTATAAGGCGAATATTAGTTTTCTTCAAATTATCCCAGAACTCTCTGAGAGAATGATCTATTTTTACTTTCCATTTCTATTCCTTTTGAGTGCATTGGAGCATTCAAAAGCTTTGTCTTCAATGTTAGAAATCCTTTCTTCTGCTTGCTCCATTCTGCTACTGATTCTATTATATTTCTCAGATCTTTGAGGGCTGCAAATTCTTGTCTCAATATGTCAAAATCCTTGATGATTTTGTCTTTGAATTCATTGAATTCTTCAGAGAACTTTTGAAATGCTCCTTGAATTTGTAATTCCAACTTTGCCTCTATTCTATTAATCTTATTTGCAATCCAAATTCTGAATTTGATTTCTGACATTTTAGCCATCTGTTTATGGATGGGATCTTCAGTTGGATCTGCCATATCCTTTCTTGAGGGGGGGATTGCTCTACTCTGTTTATTTATGTTACTGGAGTTTTTCCACTGATTCTGCCCCATGCTTATTTTTCACCATTTGGCTAGATGAGCAGAGAAAGAGAAGTTGGGCTGGGGGCTCCAGGGGTAGAGATTAACTAGCCCTTTGCCTAAAAGCTGGGACTAGCATCTGTACCTTTTCCCCTAGAGCTTTGCAAAGGACCCATACAGTGCTATGGCCTGAGAAACTGGGGGTTTTCTTGGTGTGGTGGGGCTAAGGAGCTCAGTCTTGTTTTGAGCTGGTCTCTGTCCTATCCTAGTGAATCAGTTACTCTCTGTTGAAGTCTGAGCTGTGGAGAAATACCAGCAATTAAGTCACCCCACCACCCACAGGCAACAATTAGAAAAGGAAAATCAAACCTTCCCACAACCACGCACCCACAGTGCCACTTTGGATAGTCTCTGGGTGGTTGGCCCAGTTTGAGAGGTCCAAATCAATTGTCCCAGTCGGCACCCGGTCTCAAGTGGGAGAGTTCAAATGTCTCCAGCAACTAGATAACAGGGGTCTGCTGGCAGCTCAAGTATGACTCACTCTGGTGCTCTGTGAAGTCAGAAGGACCTACCCAGCAAATAAATTAGTCTGGAAAGGTTGATGCCTCCTTCCACACCTTGCACCTCTGTCACACTCAGGCACTGTTAACCTCACAGGGCTATCACCCAGTTCCCTCCAATGAGCAGATGCTCCAGGGGTTTACCACTGCCTGAGTCACAGGAAGATCTATGTGTCCTGAGCCAGGCCATGCTCTCTGCTACTATCCGGCAGGAGGAGGTGAGGTCTGACAACTTCAGGTGCTTAATGGAACCTGGCACAGTTCACATAGTTCCACCCCACCCCTGATTGATGTTGCTGGTGGAACAGGACAGAATAAGTTTGCAGAATTTGTTTCTGTCTGGCTATATTCCCCTGTGGATCAGATGCTGCTTAAGTTGACAGAAACTGTGACTGAGCCCCAGGCAGTAGCAAGCACTTAGAGCTCACACTGAGCTGTCAGTTTGAGCTCACACTCAGCTGTCAGGTCCAGCCTCTGCCTGCCAGCCTTTGTCTTAGCTATGATCCCCTGAGGGCCAGGTGCGTCTTTGGTTCAATATAACAGTCCTCTGGCTCAGCCTCCCCCTGGGAGTCTGCCAGCTCTGTGCGGGCATATTCTAGTCCCTGTACTCAGCCCAGGCCACTACTGCCTCAGGCCTTCCCTTACTCATGATCTGTTACACAGTGGCTTCCATGGAGAAGATGCCCAGCTTCCTCTGGTTGCCCAGAGAGACAGGACATGTCTGTCTGGAATAGCCCCAGTGGTGTGAGCCCTATTGTTCCCGCAGCTGCAGCTGTTGCTGTGTGCCTCGGGGCACCACTGTTCCTCTATGGTTCCCTCTCACCTGACTGTCCTCCCCTTACTCCCACGCTGCAGAATCAGCACAGACTAGCAATATCCCCCGCCCCATCTACACCTCTCAAGAAAATACCCAAGAATCTGGACTCCATGGAGGATAGGCTTCCAGACCTTGGGGTGAGAGTGGAGGGGAGTGCTGGGAGTTCAGAATTGCAGGTAGAGAATATATATAGTTTTATACAGTTTTATGCCTGGCAGGAGAGTGCCATGGCACCCTAGTAGATATAGGAGTTCCAGTTTTTAGAGGGTATCTCCCGTGGGATAGAATGGGACGACGTTGAACTCTGCTCGCTTGTTTGTATGGAGTTTACTGTGAGCCCTTCTCATGGGGGAAGGGACTCCCATCTGCTTGGTGATGGATTTAGTACCTTTTGTTTGTATCCTTGGGGTCATAGGTCACCTCAGCAGGGTTAATGTGCATTCTTCAACCTTCTCTCTTGGCTCAGCTCCAAACATTGACTTACTTGCTAAACTTCTGTCTTTTAACCCTCCTTCTGGATAGGAGCCTCTGTGGAAAGGTGGCTGCAGTCTGCCAGCTTGCCTCTGCCCCTGGTTAAGATAAAATTTTGGTTTTAAAGCTATCTTATTAAAATGTCCAGTAACGAAAAAGATATTTTACATTCCCCAAAAAGAAACTTTAAAAGATATTTTTCTTCATATGGAGTGCAATAATTGATTGCAAGAAGACTAGGAAAGAAGGCACAAATGTGATCCACCTGCTCTTAGATTAGACTGTTTTTGGCAGTTCAGATATGTGGGTCTCTCTTGAGAGAGGAAAGATAACTTCTTAAGAAGTAGACCATTGTGTAGAAAATCAGTTAAGTCATAAATCATTGACTATCAATTCATTAAAAACCACTTTGCCAAAAGACCAATATTTTGATATTACTGATATCAAAAACTTGTTGTTTTTGCCAAGAACTTGTTGTTTTGCAGTTCTTAGCAGAAGTGCTTGGAAAAATTTTCAGCTTAAAACATTTGGGGATCTTCACATTCTCATTGTGTTGGTGTAGGCACATAGGCCCCTCATCCAGTACATAAAAATGTCCCCAGGGCAGAACCACAGACACCAGAGACTTGGAGGGATGTTGGGGGGTGGTAAAAAGATGTTGGCTACTGGGTACAAACATGCCCTTAGATGGAAGGAAGAAGTTCTAACATTTGCGAGATAAGTACGGTGACTGGAGTTAGCAACATGAATTGTTTATGTCAAAGTAGCTGGAAGAGAGGAGTTGAGATGTTCCCAACATACCACATCCCCTGACTTGATCCTAAGCATGTAACAAATCCTCACATTGTACCTCACATATGCATAAAATATTATGTATCTATTTTTTAAAAATAAATATTTAAAAATAAATTAGATTAAAAATATTCCCACTGAATTGCTTATAATATGACCCCTTTCTCTCCCTGTCAAGACAGAGAAATTGTAAATTATAAGAAGAGGGAAAAGCAAGAGATTAGGATGAAAATATATTGGCAGACAAAACTCACCATACCATTTTTTTCTTTTTTTGAGACAGAGTCTCATTTTGTCAACCTTGGTAGAGTGTCATGGCGTCATAGCTCACAGCAACCTCAAACCCCTGGGCTTAAGCAATTCTCTTGCCTTAGCCTCCCAGGTAGCTGGGACTACAGGCACCTGCCACAACACCAAGCTATTTTTAGAGAGGGGGTCTCACTCTGGTTCAGGGTGGTCTTGAGCCTGTGAACGCAGGCAATCCACCCACCTTGGCCTCCCAAGTGCTGGGATTACATGAGCCACTGTACCCAGCTCACCATACCATTTTAAAAAATCATTGAGATTGGTGATATGTCTGACACCTAATTTTTTTTAACGTCCAACAAATTATCTCTAAAGTAAGCTATGTATTGAACAGCTTTACTAAAATACAAATACAAATTTCTATTCCTTATTAATAGAAATCATTAAGTTGGCAAATGAGTTATGGTTGGACCAATTAATCTATTGTCATATTATCATGTGAAATAAACGTTCACGGGCTCATCTACAACAAAAATTCTCTTTCAAACCATTCAGAACTTAGATTTTCTCCCCAGAATGCTGTTGCCTGTAAGTTTAAGTTCATTTGGGGGGAGGGGTTCCAGTCGATGTGCTGATGAGCTGATGGAAACAGTGAGGTCACTCACCAACAAATACTTTCTAAGTAAGTGACATCGAATATTTTGTTCCACACTTACAGGTGAAGACAAAGGCATACTACTAAAGAAGAAGTGATGAAAAGTCCTCTTTTTGATGACTCAGAAGACAAAATATTCATGTATTAGCTGACTTGAGAACAATTACAAAGTAACCTATCAGTAAATTCACAGTGGGGCCTGCACAGTGCTGTGGGGACAGCCCTGACCATATGCCCACAGTTCACTCCCAAAGTCTATGCATGAAGCTCATATTTTTTCCTCTGGCATGATGTTTTCTGCCTTCCAAGATAAGACCAATTTTCCATTTTCAAATCATAAGGTACTTTTCTCTCCATGTAAATCATCTTAAACCCTACAGTTTCTGTTGTTTAACTCACACATGTCTGTTTTGATTTTAAATTCAGTAGGGAAAAGAAAATTTGAATCAAGTTAATATTTTTAAAAATGTTTATGTTTATACACATAGATAATGATTTTATGCAATACATCAGGGATCAGATGTCTTTAAACATCTACTTTTGAAACCCTTCTAATATTCAGAGAAAGTCTGAACCAGGTTAAAAGACCAGGTGACTAAGGCGTGAACCAAATGAAGATCTACAGAGAATACTGGAGGCTTAAACAATACAAAAAAAACCCTCTATAATTTCAAAAGATGAGTTTTCTAATTAAAATGCAGCCAAAGTTCCCAGGATGCAAAAAGAGAAATCCAGGCAGTGTCATGTCCCAAGGTTTTGGTCCTCTGACATTATATGTAATTTTTCAGTCATGCATCTTAATTACTCAGGAATACTTTAAAAAATAACCAAAACATTACCACAGGTCCTGAGCCCTGGGCGAGAGCCCCAGAGGGAGCAGCAGGCCCTCCAGGACAGGAGCCCCAGAGGGAGCAGCAGGCCCTCTAGGACAGGGACCACATTTGCTCTGCTGCTTCAGGGAACAGTGTGTATAAGGCTGATGGTCAATAAGTAAATTAATAAAACATTCGCATGGTTGTGAGTCCATTCACGCGACTGGAGAGAGCTTTCATAGAAGATACAAATAATATTTTACAAATATCGACAAGCAAAAATGGTATAATCACGTACTTAGATTTCTCCCGAATACTTGTTGATGTCAGTATAATCAGACACAACCCACTTCCACTTACGCAGCCTCTACTGTCTTTCTTTGGAGACTGCTCAAGATACACCCAATGTGTTGGGTGCGTGGTTTGCTGTGTTTCAGCGTCAGCACTGTAGGAATTAACAAAACAGAGACGCCTGTTTTTAACATACCCCGGCACTCCAAGATTTGTTGCAAGACCACGTCTGCCATCCCAGTCCTACTTCTTAAGTTTTATTTATGAGAGAAAAAATATGTATATAAAATTTTGGAGTTTTAAATACTTGAGATGCAGTGTTGGAAGAGCTTTTAAAGATGTTCTAGTGTAGCCATCCAAGTCCAGATTTTTCCACATTTAAGTCTAGACACAGAGATTCATTGCTGGGCGGCAGCCTCCACACAGGTTCAGTCGGCGTAACGCAGGGGTCAGGAGGCAAACCGTGTCTGTGAAAGGTGAGAGAGTGAATATTTTAGGTCCTGGGGCTGCCCAGTCATTACTGCAATGACTTCTCCACCTTTGCAGTGCAAAAACAAGCACAAACAACATGTAGACAAATGAACATGGCTGCGTTCCATTAAAACTCTACTTACAAGAATGGGCAGCCCGGGAGATTCAGCCAATCCCTGGTCTAAAGAATTTACCATAAAGCATGGACCATCAAGATGGGGAAGGGGGTGCGTTTAAATAATGCAAATAAAATACTCCTGATAAATACTGACAAAACTATCCCTAACTTTTCTGTGCAAAGGACTCAGATTTTCTAAATAAATTTGGCTTCTTATTTTTTTCACTAAGTATTTCTGTTGGGTCCTATTTAGAGAAGGTCACCTTCCCCACCCCTCCTGCCAAACCAGAGTCAAGGTAACAGAGCAGTGAGCAGACGGCCAAGCATTCATCCATATGTGCTCTGAAGATTCTTAAGGGTGATGTTATTTTAACACAAAGTCAGATCCACTCTGGTTGGTAAGGAAAGGATGTTCTAACTTTGTCCGAGGTGGCTGGTGCCCAGTCACGTGCAGATAATAGGAGAGACCTGAGAACAAGGGTCGGGAGGCACAGACAGTGCTCACTCCCAGAAGGAAGGTCACTCGGTGAGGCCGACTTTGACCAGGAGGAGCAGCTCAGCCCGCGCTAATGGCCACGGGCTTTGCGGTCAGAATCTTCTGGATTTGAATTGTTTTCCACAATTCAGGAACTCTGGGACACTGAGCACTTTTCTTAATTTCCTTGAGCCTACAGGTCCTCATCTATAAAATGGAGACTCTAATATTAATTTTTCATGGGGGTTCCACAGGGAAGGCCTGCGAGGCAGCTCCCACAGTGCCCGGGCACAGAAGGAGTGAGGAATGTTCTATTAGGAAGCTCTGCCAACTGATGGCCATTTGGAATCCACAACCTGGAACAACAACAACAACAAAGCCTGACTATTAGAGCAATGGTTATCTTTGTGTTTCCATGGGAAAATGTTCATTGCTTCCTCCTTGCTAAGTAATGGTTATAATCAAAAGCTTAGAGAAAGCATCGAACTTAGCACAGAAATCACCTGTTTCTCTCAGTTTTTGTTTTCCTACAACTCTTTGTCTATTCGATCAGATTTGGGGCCAGATTTAATCTCTGAGGTTTCCCCTAAGGTGAGAACTCGTGGACTCAGTAAATAGAGATTTCAGAGTCTGGTCCAGGGGTATGTCCAGTCTTCAGATGATCAGCAATGAGAGAAAAGTCCCCCTGGCTTCCTTTGAAGGCAGCCCTCAGACCACCCAGGAGCTCTCAGGGCTGGAGGAAGCAGCGGCGTGTTTACGCAGGAACGTGAGCTGCACCAGACACGGCACACCTGTAGTCTGGGGGCTTCACAGATCCAATTTGATTCTGGAAAGAATTTCAGGGTAGAAATCGTTAATGGGGTGCCTGAGAAAGTACCTCAGTTCTGAACCCTGCAGGAATTTCTCCAGCTCTGCCAGCCATACGTAAAATACATCTACTAACAACCACTCAGGCGCTCAAGTGAATCCCGTAAAGAATCTCTGACATTCAGAAAAGAGACTTGACTTATTTATAAGGAGAAAGTATAGAGTTTGTACAGGAAACTGACTTGGAACTTAATAAAAGAAAGGACATTCAAATTCAAAATCCAGAGCCACTGAACTATAGAGTGGGTTGCCTTGTGGGGTAGCAAATTCTCTCATTGGAAGTGATGGTCTATCAGAGGCATTGTGGAAAGTATTCCTGTAATGGAAAGAAGGAATATTTGACTTAACTGTTTATTTAACACGAATTTTTAGCACCTACTATGAATTGGCACTTTTTACATTCTTGCACATTGATAAAGGTTTAGAATGTAAAGATAAGTATAATGTTTTTGCCCTTAGAGAACTTAAATATGAGATGGGAAGATAGATAAGTGGCCAGATTATAATGCAGCACAGGTGACAGGTTCACAGGTGGGACACTTAGCTTGGCAGGTGATGTCAGGAAAAGGCTCCTGAACAGTTGACACCACATCTCAAAGGGTCCAGAATAATACACAATCCATTTAAATAGCAAAATTAAGTCCAGGCACGGTGGCTCATGCCTATAATCCTAGGACTCCGGGAGGCCTATGCGGGTGGATTGCTTGAGCTCGGGAGTTCAAGACCAGTGAGCAAGAGTGAGACCTGTCTCTACTAAAAATAGGAAAACTAGCCCCCCAGGTGTAGTGGCGCACACCTGAAGTTCCAGCTACTCGGGAGTCTGAGGCAAGAGGATTGCTTGAGACTAGGAGTTTGAGGTTACTGGGAGCTATGATGCCACAGCACTGTACCCAGGGTGACAGAGTGAGACTCTTTCTCTGAAAATAAAATAAAGTTAAAAATAAAATAAAAGCAAAATTAAGACTTCAAAGAGGACACAGTAAGGATTTAACAAACATTTGTTGAATCACTGCCTCTTGGCAGAGTGGTTAGATCTGTGTGGAAACACAGTGTATGAGAGAACCAGGCAAATAAGTGCACCTATGAAGAAAGATTTGTTATAGTGATCTCAGCTAAACAAGGCACGCTGTTAGCATGTGTTAATCTTGGTGATGAATTTGTAGATGTCTGCCATTTTATTTTTTGCATCTCTAAATATCTCATACCTTCATAAAGCACTTAAGATTTTGGTAACTACAACACAAGAATAGAATTTGGGTGCCACAAACCCAGATGCAATTTTTGGCTGGAGGAACAGAAGAAGAATTCAGAAGGATGGACGTGCCCTCTTTTTCTCTTCTGGGCTTATCTGTCTTCAAATTTGTTCTGAGGAGAAACACAAGCTGAGTAAGAGGCTCAAAACCATGTCCTAGGAGCAGCATCTGAAGGGGTGACGGTGTTTTGTGTGGAGCTGTCTCAAGTATTCTAACCACTGTCTTCAAAAGACTTTCCTGGAGAGGATGTGAGACTTGCTCTGTGCAGCTTTAGAGGACAGGTCTACACACCATACGAGTGTTTAATGGGCACAAATTACATGACACGGGTTCTACAGAATTAATCACCCTGTCAGAGGACAATTCAATTAAGTAGTGTGGGTGGCTCCCCCGGCCATTCCACCCGACGAGTGCAACGTGCCCAGAGCGAGCAGGAGGTGAACACGCATCCTCCTGCCTCAGGTCACCTCACCTCTCAGAGCAGAAGTATCTGGCCAGGCTATGATTCTAACCATGAAAAATACATACTTCTTTATCCATCTGTATCAAGTGTGCAAGCCAACTACCTTCCTACCTTTTCAACCAAAGAAATAGTGATCAATTTCGATGCTGAAAGAAATACTGCCCGACAAATCCTCAGCTGACCACTGGTTACCTTCTGAGGAGCCCTCATGGCCACACTTGCCCACACCCAACGTTAGCTTCAGAACCAAGGCTGCTGCAAAAGATGAACTTCACAATAGAACCACACAGTGAAACCGCAAGGAGAATAATTTTAGCGTAACTAAGAAAGAAGCCTCTACCTTTTACATTGTACATGTAAGGACTGTGTGTGCGATGGGAGACCTCACTGCAGCTGTCTTCCTCAGCAGGAAATTAAAAGGGCCCTCTCTCCTTGGCATCAAAGATATGTAAGCAAAAATTGGATGATAACTTTTCACTGCAGATGAGACTCCAGGATTTGAAGAGTAGTAATAAGACCACATCGAACTGGCCTGTTATAATGTTGGGATTCTGAAATTCTGTAATAGAAACAAAGATGTGACCTATCCCAAGTCCAGGGAGTCCAAGGCTTCGCTCATGTCACGTACGCCAGCTCATCTATCCTTCTCTGCAGAGTTTTATTTTCCAATCTTTTGAATACAATTCACTCTCTCTTTCAAAAAGCAATTCTCAGTTCATCTCAGCTCTACTCCACAGCCGGTGCATCGGAGGTAACCCCACTGCATTGTCAACCACGGCTCCGTTTGTTCTTAAACGTCTCTCTTCTTAGTTCACAGTGCTCATTGTGCAGGGAACTTTTATCTGTGGCTGAATCTTAGGAATTCAAGATCTTGAATTAGCTTGTTTCATGATGTGTGTATATATGACTGACAGCAAACTCCCAGTGGAAGGTGCAAGTTCAGAGTTGGAGTTACCTATTGGTGCATAAGAAAACACCCAAAACTAGTGGCTTAAGATAAGTACGTTTTCCCCCTCACCAATCTGCAGTTTGGGCAGGGCTCAGCAGGAACGGTTCAGCTCAATGCTAGGGACAACTCCTAGGAACTGGGATCTCCTGAGCTGACCGTGAGTGATGTGGCTGATGGGAGGGACGGCAGCTGAAACCCACACGAGGCCTCTTGGTGTGGCTGCTGAGCTTCTTCACCCAGCATGGTGTCCGGGTTCCCAGAGCAAGTTTCTCAGGAGAACTAGGTAGAAATTATATCTCTTTTTATGGCCTACCCTTAGAAGTCACATAATGCGACTTTCCCCATAGTCATAGGCTCTCAGACTGCAGGGGAGGGAACACAAGCACACCACTTTATCAGAGGAGCATGACATCCAGTAGACATCAGGCTGTAAGGACTGCATGCACGATGGGAGACCTCACTGCAGCTGTCTCGCAGAGCACGAGCCACTGTGATATGGAAGATTCATTTGGGAACAAAAGGCCCAGAACCTGCTTTTATGATTAGTATTTGCTGGTTTATCAGGAAAAAACAACTTGTGCTTCACCTCCTTCACTTGGACGTTACTCTTGAGTGCATAGTATCCAAAGCCTATGGTTCTTTTTAGGTGGCTTGGTGACTTTATTAAAATAGTGCAAGGAAGATAAAGCAGGTGCCTGAATCTGAGGTCAAGAAAGCTATGTGCAGACGAGACTTTAATGGATAGTTTGCTGTGGCTATGTCCAGTGACAACATTGCTGTCAGCACTAGTCTTGTAAAAGGCCTCTTCTCTCCTGCTTGTGCAGACAGCTGGGCACATGTTGAGGTTTTGTACTCCTCCTGAACAGAGCAAATGCCACAATCAGAAAATGTGAAAATCAGCACACGGACTTTTGAGAAAGAAAGAGTCTGGCTAGTCTTTCCCCCTCCTCTCTGGTCCTTAAATATAATTAAACCATCTAAACATTGTTCTAAATCCAGCATGGTTTTGAGTGATAATTGGGCTCATGTAAATGTGCACGCCTGTGTAGCATGAATGTAAATGGCTGAGAGCTCCAAAACTTTGCAAGGACCTGCCAACGCCTAAATATTTTTTTATCCTGCATTTAGAGGCTTTTACAGGAATGGCTTCCTTTCATTCACTGAGGTAAGAGAAAGGAGGGCAGGGAGGAAAGGAAGAGCAAGGCGACCCTCCTCTGGGTGTTCTGACGCTGGGTTCTTCCTCTGTGAATATATTGCTACTATGTATTTCTGGTGTTTCTCTAAATACAGTCACAAATGTGGTGAACACCACGACACGAATGTGGTTCTGTCGCATCACCGGGGTCAACAAAACAGTTAATTCTTCATATAATTCTTTCTCTGGAAGTTATCCTGAGTTTTAGAAACCACAGGGACCAACATTCGCTTTTCTTGTGAAAGAGAAGCACATAACTTGCGCTGCTCCTTCAAGAAATAGGCCCAATAAAATGCTGACAGCTGGAAGAGCATCTCTGAAACAAAAGTTATGCTGGTAGGCTGTGGAGGATGGTGTTTCCTCTCTCTTCCCCCCTAACCTCGAGAGAACAAAACACTTCCTGACTCCCCTGCGTCCCCAAGGTCATCTCAGTCACCACTGCCAAATGATTTGCTCCTGTGAGTTCCTGTCACCGACCTCAGGTGCTGAGCTCAGCAGGCGTCCCCGCAGCAGAGAGAAGACCTGCTTACCTCATCTTCACATTTGTTCAGTAAATCTACTTGTTGAATCACCCAGGTTAAGAGACACTGATTTAAAATCCCCTAAAAATACAATGCCAATCATTGCAAATTTCCAAGAGGGCCTGTGCTGTCAGGGTTCAAAGGTTCGAGAGAGTTTTGTGTATGATAAGAAAGTGTTAAGTTTCCTCAGACATGTTCAGGAAGATAGATAGCATTTTTTTTTCCAGGCTCAGACTAAGGATACTAAACTTATACATAAATTTACCATAAAAAGGGAGGGAGTTTCCTCTCAGGGTAGCGTCATGGCTCAAAATCCCAGTGGTCAGCTGGAGTCAGACCAAACACACCTTGGGAAATGGGGACATTAATCTGTCTGGCGTGGAGTGTGAGATGATTCGGCGGAGGCCAAGGGGCAATGAGGTAACCAGGGGTGAGGAGACACGAAGGAGGATTTGTGAACAGAGGGAGGATCGATAAAGAGAGTAAGAATTATGAGTTCCTGTCTGCTGAGAATAAACAAAGGGTTTCTGCTGAGATGGAATCAAGCACAATAGAACCTGAGAGATCAAGGGACACAGAGGGCCAGAGAGGGAAGGTTGTGTGCACCTCTGTTACAACGTAAGGATTTGCTTTATAAGGTGCTGGGTCTGATACAGGGGAGCGGATGGAGTTCTCAACAAGACATTCCAGTGTGGGCTGTGTCTGTGTAGGGAGATTTGCTATCAGTACCAGCAGCATCCCCCAAAATAAACATAACCCAGGGTGGTCTCTGGGTACCGCCCCCACTCCCTCTGGGAGTTGGGGCCTTCTGAGAGCTGGCATGCCTCCCAGCTAAGAGTCATGCGTCCCTGCCACCCTGGCAAATTTACAAGTGAGCTGTGGCGAATTTACAAATTTACAAGAGTGCTGCAGAGCTGGGAAAACACTGGCCTAGCGAGATGGCTGGACGTTCTCCTGTTTCTTCTCTGGAAAGAGCACACCCTTTCTCTTTGAGAACTTTCCCTTATGCTTTATTTCTGCTCAGAAACTCTAACTAGCCCCTCTTCTCCAAATCCAGTCAAAAGTGGCCAGTTCTAGCAAAATCCCACTTTTCAAAATGAAGTTGTGACAGAAATTCAGAAAATGAGCTCCTTTGACAGTTGGTTCTCATTAAAATTCCTACCTTAAGGATTTAAACCTGCTCTCACGGTACACACACGCCCACCACCCGGAGACTGCAGAAGCCTTCTCAACCCTCAGATGCCCCACATCACTTAATACAAAGCTGGATCCTCTAGGTTTTGCACAAGCACCAAAAGTAGAAAGTCTGCCTGTGTAAAATGTGATGATTGGGACTGAAGTAGAGAGAGTTGTATGTGGGGGGGGGGGGGACACCGCACGGCTCAGCTCTGAGAATCCAGCTATTCAAGTAGCTCCAAGCTATCGTGAAAAGCATGGAGTTATTAAATAAATAAATCAAACCCTCCAAATCAAAATCACAGGACCCATGATACTGCTCCAAAGCACTGGCAGTTTAGATGTTTTACAGCAAAGTAAAAGTTCCATGCCTACCAGCCTTCGAAAGGGGAGGCAGGGTCCCATCGCCTCAGACGCTGGGAGGACTGGTGAGGCTCACTGTGTCTTAGTGAGGGTGTCACTACACATCTCCCTCACCATGCTGGGCTCTGCCGAGCTGGCTGCTGAAGGAGAGGTGACAGAATTCCTGAGACAGCACATGGAGAGAGTCTACAGAGCATGAGATGGCCAGGACTCCCAGGGGCTGAGGGGGAAGAGGGGACAGAAGAGGGCTGGGCAGGGTGCTAAGACCCGTCTGGCTCTTCTCGTGGAGGTTCAGGATTCAGTTCTGGTTTTTATGTAGACTGTTATTTTATTCCCTTTGTCTCCAATTATCACCACAAATAAGGATGAAACCTACCACTTATTTACCTAGGCTTCAGACATAGGCTCATTCTCAGGACCTCAGAGGGATTTAAATGCCCATTCAGCTCACAGGATGAGAAGGAAGTCAGCTAGGCTTTTAGACCCAAAGGTTTCATATTTACTCCAGACTCCATGAAGTCCCAGAACCTCCCATTTCTTACTTATGTAGGCATTTTAATTAACCTTTCATCTTAAGTGTATTGTCGGACTTCCAGAAAGCACTACAAGTTCTGTTATCTCCTGACCAGGGATTCCTATGGAGAACGATACATATTTAGAAGTAGAATCTCTTGTAGCTAGATATGTTTCCATTGGCTGAACATATGTAGCAACTCCAAGCCACAGGCAAATCCTTCTAGAATGGGCAGTTACCCCTGGGGCAAGCGCTCTCCCCCGGCTCCAGTTCTTATATGGATGGTAGGTGTCATAAATTAGAAATTGGTGGACCCAGGGGTGCTGTTGATTTTTGTTTTAAAGCTTGCATTGCAAAAGCCATGAGCATTTTATTTTCTTTCTTAGAGATGTCTCTGCAAAGCAATTATCTGGGTCTTTACATTTGTTTTCGAATGACATTTAAAAGTCACTTGACTTTATGCACGCCAAGTTCTCTCCTGATATCACTGTCCTCAAGCCTCCCCTCCGACCAGCTGCTGTGGCTTTATGTGTCTCTTCTGCAATACTCAAAACACCTGGTGGGTTGGTGCAGCGGCTGCTTCAGACACAGGTTCCTTCTGTGAGCTGACTTTCCTATCGCCCAAGTGACTTACATGTATTTTAGCTCTTGTTTGGGGCAACCACTTTGCTTCAGCTGATACCACCAATTCCTCTAACAATAAATCAACAAATATCTATTGAAAACCCAATTTAATAGTAACAGCAAATATTACAGAACATTTACTATAATCTGGACACTGTTCCAAGAGCGTTACATACTTTTTTTTACATTCAATTCTCACTCTATGCCTACAATATATTATAATTTTATTATTCATTTACAAGTTAAAAAAAAAGAAAAACCTGAGAAGGTAAGTAACTTACCCCAGTGTCTGGCTAGTAAATGGCCAAGACAGGATTTGCACCCAGACAATCTGACCTCAGCGCCTGAACATTTAATCCTGATCCTATCCTGTTTTCAGCCCCATACAGATAATCAGTACAGATATGGGAGAAAATAAGGGACCATTGTCCTCGCCCTTGTCACGACCTCCTCCCTGCCCACTTCCAGGCAGGTGGGACTCCTGACGGTATCACACCAATTCTGCCCCCTTTGCTGGGATGGCCCTGGTGCTGAGGGCCACCTCCATGCAGACCTGGCTGCTCTCCAAGTATTGTTCCGTCTCTCCTCCCATCTAGCCCTCCACAGCCACACCAGCTCACCTCTGTTCTTTTCTCTTTGACCTTATTACACATAATCAACACCCCTGGTGGCATTCTGAGCTCCTGGAGGTGGGGGCCATACACACTGCTTTCTTGATGAGGCAGAGTGGCCCAGTCGCCTCCACAAGGCACCCTCCAAACTACTCCCCAGCTCTAAGAGGTCTGCCTTTCTGCCATTACTCTCATTTTCTTTCTTCTCCTCATTTGTTTCCTCTTCTCATCATACAATAAAAGTAATCTATACACGTTTTAAGCCCTCATTGTTTCTACTTTTAACAAATCTTTTTAGACAGGTTCCCACTCTGTCACCCAGGCTGCAGTGCAGTGGTGTCATCATAGTTCACTGCAGCCCACACTCCCAGGCTTAAGGGAGCCTCCTGGTTCAGCTTCCCAAGAAGATACCCTCCACCATAACTGGCTAATTTTTCTATTTTAAGTAGGGACAGGATCTTGCTATTTTCCAGGCTGGTCTCCTGGCCTCAAGTGTTCCTCCTGCCTTAGCTTTCCACGGTGCTGGGATGACAGGTACGAGCCACCTCAATCTGCCCTCCCTTTGTTCTGACGAGAAGTCAACCGCCATTTGTATCATTATTCTCCTGATAGAATTTGTTTTTTCTTTTCCTGTCTGTTCATAAGATTTTTCTCTTTGTTTTGGTTTTCAGCAGTTCGACAGCCATGTGGTAAAATGTGGTTTTCTTTGTATTTATCTTCCTTGTGGTTTGCAGATCTTTTTTGGATTTTTAGGCCAATGATTTTTTGTTGTTTTTGCAGCTTTTTAAAAACCTAATTTAGAAAAATTTTGTATATTATTTTCTTAGATATGTTTTCTTCCCATTCTTTCTCTTCTCTCTTTCTGACACCCCCAACACACACATTAGGCTTTTTGACATCTTGCTAGAATTCACTGAAGTTCTATTCTTTTTAAGTTGTTCTTCTCTTGGCTCTGCAGATTAGATATTTTACACTGGTCTGCACTCAGGTTCATTAGTTCTTTGTTCTACAGTTCCAACGTGCTGTTAAGCCCATGATGGATTGTTCATTTCAGATATTACAGTTTTCAGTTCTAGAATTTCCAGTTATTTCTTTACTTATTACTGGTTCTTTGCTGACAATTCCTACCTCTTCATTCACATCCATATTTCTGTAAGTCCTTGCACATGTTCATCACAGCTGCTGTAAAGTCCTTGTCATTAAATGCTCACGTTTATGTCATCTCAGGGTCTATTTCTGGTGACTGCTTTTTGTCTTTGACTATCTAATACATTTTCCTACTTCTTTGCATTCTTTGAAAGCTTTTAATTTTTTTTTTTTACTACATGCTGGACAATTTGGATAATTAAGCATAAGAAGACTGGAATGGGTTGTCTTCCATTAAAAGTGTCTATATGCTTATTTTAAAGTACACATTAAAACAGAAAAAAGAAATGATCAACTCATGTTTACCAGTTTAAATAAATCATTAATTCTCTTAATCAGTTTGAGCTACTAGAACAAATGCACCATAGACTAGTAGCTGAGAACACAACTACTTACTTGTCACAGTTCTGGAGGCTCACGGCTGGGTTTTTGGAGAGGCCCCCTTTCTGGTTTGCAGATGGCCACGTTCTTGCTATGTCCTCACACGGCAGAGAGAGCAGGGTAGTCCCCCTCTCTTCTACAAGAACATGGGCTCTCCCTTCACAACTTCATCTGAACCTAATTACTTCTCAGACTCCACCTCTTACTGCCATTCCATTGGGGGTTAAGGTTATGACTTCTGAATCTTGGAGGTCACGAGCCTGCAGTTCATTCCCAGGTAGGAGAGGGTCCTCCGCCCTCCCACATCTCAAGAGCTGGTTCCTTTTTGTGGCTAGGAACTTAGGTGACCTGTTAGAAAGACAGATGAGCAGATGAATTGTAGTAGTAAACTCCAGAGAGATATTTGAAAAGAAGGTAGAATTTGGTGCTACTAAAAGGATAACCCCCCAGTGGGAGGTGACAAGTGCCAGGTCCTCTTCACCAAAATGAAGAGAAATCCATGAAAAGGAGACATGCAGCTAATCGTCGCCTTCTTGGCAGGTGGCGGTGGTCACTTAGCCAATTCTGGACACTGAAATCTTAGGACTTCTCCTGTGATGGGGTGCTATGGGGAAGAGGACAGCCGTGCTGGTGCTCAATGTGAATGGGTCAGGGGCAGCAGCAGCTCTGATGGGAGGGGAGGCCAGAGACCAGCAGCCATTTGCCTGGTTGGGCCTCTTATAAACTGGAAAAAGTTTTCATTTACACCACTGGTCTTCAAGTTTTACACGCTTCTTATTGGTTCTGTCTCTCTATTTCTCGTAGCTGAAGCAGTGCTAATGGATAGGTTTGGGGAGACCTTTTCTTTGTGAAACTAACTGGAACAAAACTAACCCATAATAGAAATTAAAAGATCAGTGGAGGAGAATATAATTTAATACAAGAATTACTTATTTTGAAATACAGATAGTCTATGGTTGATAAAAAGATACTGTTTTAAAGTTATTTGTTCTGTTTTTGATTTCTCCCCTTCAGCCAGTTTTCCTAGTACCTTTGATTCATTCATGTATTCAACAATACTTATCACACATCGGACATTCGGTTTGTGCTAGGATGGAGCACTAGGGATACAAAAGGGAACCAGAAAAAGTCTTGTGTCCCCACAAAGCTCAGACGTGCAGGTAAAGAAGGACAACTAGTAAGTGAAGGAACGATGTGACAGAGTGGCCTCTGTGTACAGAGGTTCAGAGAGGAGCCGAGGTGCGGTGGACTTGGTGGACGCTGAGCATAGGGTGTATTTACATTGAGAACTGCAGCACACAGCACATGGCCTGAGAGCCTGGAAATACAGGTGCGGGTGCAGAGAGCTGGCTGTGAAACCTGTGGTCCAAGCAGCCTATACACAGTGAACTGTCAGTAATCTATACGTTTTTAGATTTTAATATATTTTAAGGCTGGTAGGTTGACATGATCAGATTTCTTTTGTAGGAAAATTGATAGTTCAGAGGTCTAAGTAAAAATAAATCCATAAAAGAGAACATTTTTACTATTACTGAAAGTTCTATCGGACAGTGCTGGTTTAGAGAATGAGAAAAGACTTGAATGTGCAAAACTCAAGGAAAAAGGAAAATCAGGAGAAAGTAAATTAGATGTAACACTTCCTATCTACAAAACTGTCAGAAGGAATGGAAAAGTCTGGTAATATCAGTGTTCTTGAGAATGCAGGTAAAGTGAGTGTCTGATACCGGGCTGAGAGGAAATTGTGACAACCACATGAAGAACAATTTGGTAACAATTTGGTGATATTTGGTAAAAATGAAGATATGCCCAGAAGTTTCATTTCTAGGGACAAATGTAAGATAGATGTTCTCCTCTGCAGACAAGGAGACCACCACTTCAAGGATGTCACTACAACGTTATTTCTAATAGGAAAGAAAGGGTTATGAAATGTCCAAGTGGGAAGATGGGTAACTTCCAGTATGTTCAATGAAATAGTATATGGCAATGAAACGAAGGTCCACACGTCTCAAAATGGATACATCACAAGTCGTTGCTGAATGAAAAAAGTAACCCGCACTGTGCGCAATCTACAGGGGGTATATATGTTCATGAACGCCCTGCCCTGGGTTACCCTCCACTTTAATCCTCCATCCTGCCAGGAATTTTCTAAAATGCTATCCTATTTATGTTAACCTCTGCCCTCCTTTACATGAGATAAGCTCCCTCCAATCGAAACAAAATCTAAGTTGCCAACGCCATTTTCTACATGGGAACAATCAGTGTCCAGCCTGCTCATAGCTCAAGACTTAACCGTGGGAAAAATAGTAAGGACCTTCTAAGTTGGAGACGGTTCCCTAGAGGCATCGTCAGCCTGGAAAACACTGAACTTGGGGCGTTTAATGGTGGTTTTAGAACTGGTCTGGCCTAGCTCTGAAGATCTAAATCTAACCTGTTTCTGAAATTAATCTGGGGTTTCCCCCCACATCTTCCTTTTCTATCCCCCACTTTTCCTTCCTTCCTGGAAAGCTTTAGGGAACACCCTTAAATGGGACGCGCTGTGTAAAAGCTTCACGCAAAAGGCGGGTTCAGCCGACTCCCGGGGACTGAGCCCACAGCTTCCCCGGCAGCTTAAAAGCACGGGTCCCCCCAGGACTTGGACGTGGATGCCTAATGTAACTGGTGTGCACCCTTCATCCTCAAGGTCATTGCCAAGGCGGACCACTTAACCCTTCAGCAACCGCTCTGCGCCAAGTGGCCGATGTATCGTGGAGAGTGACCAGCTGCGGGGGTCGCTCGGCCAGCTGCTACCCCGGCGTCCATTGCCGCCCAGAAGGGACCAACTTCGCTGGGCGCCGAGAGCAGGGGCCGCCGCCACCGTCCCCAGAGGCCGTTCCGGCTAGAGGGTGAGAGCCTGTCCCGTGGGGTGTCAGCGGGAGGAAACAGGGCTTAGGCCCCAAAGGAGACTCGTTTCCGTCAGGACTGACGATCAGGCGCGGGGACCAGCGCGCTGCTGTCCTGGGGCGGCGGCCGTTGCGGGTCCGGGGAAGGTGGCGAGCTCGGCGGGCTGGACGTGCTGGACCTGGCAGCGCGCGGCGGAGATGGGGCAGCTGAGGGCGGACGGTGCAGCTGGGGACGCGTGCGGACAAGCGGGTGCGGGTCTGCACCGCGGGGGCCCTAGTGCCCGGCTCTGCGCGGCGCCTGCCCCGAAACAGACCCGCAGCCGGAAGAAGACTCGGCTTAACCCAGGAGCGCTGCGACAGCTGCTAACTTGTCACTGACACCCGCCGGTTCTTAAAACAAAAAACCCGGCAGTCCCCGACCCCAGCGAGGAACGCGCGAGGAGCCAGGGGCGGCCCTTCCACCCACCGCACGGCGGTGATTGACGCCGCCGCCGCCGGCCCCGCCTCTCCGACTGCGCGGGGCTGACGCGAGAGCCAATGGGAGCTCGCAGCTCACCGCCGGCGCCGGCACGAGAACCAATGGGAGCCCGCAGCTCCCCGCCGGCGCCGACGCGAGAGCCAATGGGAACTCGCAGCCCGGCGGGGCGCGTCCCCGCGGCGGGGGTGAGGCGCGCCACCGTTCAACCCAGAACCGCTGCTTTTCCCGCCGCCGCCCGGCTGGCGGACCCGCGTGGAGCCCGGGCGGGCTCTCTTCAACCTGCCTTTGGGCCTGGAGAAAGCTGGGGCTGAACGTCCCGGGGACCCAGGAGGTTGGCCCCTTTCCTCCTTCCCGCCCGGACTTGCGCACACGGACTGTGCCTTGCCCCGTCTGAGACCAGAGAGGCCCGTTACCTTGACCCGGGAAGGGCTCCCGGGGTGGAGGCCGCCCTCCCCCACGTCCTGAGCGCAGGGCCGCCGCACCGGCGCAGCCAGCCTGCTCGCGAGGACCTGGTGAAGCGCGTGCGGCCCGGGCGGGGCGGGACGGGACGCGGAGGGGCCTCGAGGAGCTCCGCGGGAGCACGTGAGCCCGCCCCACCCGCGCCCGGGGCTGAATGTTCGCGAAGGTCAAGGTGCAGCCGTAGGCCACGTGGTGGCTCGGAGTCCCTGAAATATGATGCGTTAGAACAGGGCTTTTATTTATTTTTATTTTTTTTTTTTATTAAATGATAGCTGTATACATTAATGCAAACATGGGGTACAGTGTAGTAGAGACAAGCAGGCCTCCAGGCTCTCAGACTGTAGCATTATACGCATCCTTGGCAAAGTTCTAGGTGACTGGAAAGAACAGGGCTTTTAAATGGAAGAGGTATTGCACAGAATGATTTTGAATAACAAAAAAGTAAAACAAAAAGATGGGGCACGTAGAGAAGGAAGATAAAACAGACGGTAAGAAAGCCAGCGGGAATGCAGTCCATGACCCTCAAACTAGCGCCTTCCTAGAGACTTCGAGTCCTCAGTCCAACGAGACGCAATCAGGGTTCTAGTGAGCTGCAGATGGGGGGGTCCTAGTGAGCTGCAGATGGAGGGATCTTAGCTGCAGATGGGGGGGTCCTAGTGATCGGCAGATGGAGGGATCTTAGCTGCAGATGGGGGGGTCCTAG
>NW_003852533.1:3868997-3873296 GCF_000181295.1 Otolemur garnettii | reverse complement strand
TGATCTGCAGATAGAGAGATCTTAGCTGCAGATGGGGGGGTCCTAGTGAGCTACAGATGGGGGGATCCTAGTGATCTGCAGATGGAGGGATCCTAGTGAGCTGCAGATGGAGGGATCTTAGCTGCAGATGGGGGGGGTCCTAGTGATCTGCAGATGGAGAGATCTTAGCTGCAGATGGGGGGGTCCTAGTGAGCTACAGATGGGGGGGTCCTAGTGAGCTACAGATGGGGGGATCCTAGTGATCTGCAGATGGGGGGGGTCCTAGTGAGCTCCAGGGGTGGGGATTTGCTTTAGAGGGTACAGTGAGAGAGCCTGATGACGCCTCTGGTTATAGGTTTGCTGTGTATTTGGGGTGGGAGTAACTTTATTTTGTTTTTTTTTTCCTTTTAATTTTGAATTTTAATTTAAAGATGGTTCTGATCTCTTCTCATCCATCAACCTCTGCATTCTGAGAAATGGGGCCACTGCCTACTCAACAGAAACAGTCCTGCTCCTCTTCATGGGGAGTGGCGTGTACTCCGACTACTTTATTTTACTGGCAACTTTAAATTTTATCTGCTCCTGAAGACAGTTGCTCATGCTAGAGTTCGTTTCAGAATATCTTTATTTAGTGAAAAATGGCTGGTTTGCAGCAGCCACTCTATCTTAACACAGTTGCCCTTATAAGTGCACTATATTCCAAGAAACTGACATTAAAATTAAAAGGGAAACTGGTAAACATGGCCTATGACATCCTAATTCTTGCATACTTGAAATTAAACTGCATGTTCACTTTTCAAATCAGAAACTTTCCACTTCTCTTTTCCTTTTCCTATTCAGCAAATTTAGAAACAGACACATCAGGAGAAGAGGGAGTTGATTCTTTTATTCAACAATTGGGTTAATAATAAACATGCCTGTAGCTCACATGGAGCGCGTGACTCTCAGTAAAAATATACCAGTGCGAAGTGTAAGTCTGTTGAAAGGGTATACAGAAAGGGAGTACAAAATGGAAACTCTACCATTGTATCGTAATATATAGTTTACCCTAACCAGCTGTTTCAAAAATCCATACTGTTGGTTAAACTGTAAGAAAAAAAAAATCCCATCTTCTTTTTCTCAGCCCTAGTGCTGAAATTTCTCAGGACTTTCTCCTCACTCCCTTTCATCTACCCCCAAATGATCTCATGCATTCCTCTGGATTTTAATTCCAGCTATATGTTAATGGTTCCAAAATTTCTACCCTGAGGGCAGATATCTCCCCTGAGCTCAGGCCCACACTGTAGTCTGTTTGAAGACTTCCCCAAGCATTTCATACATGACAGGTCCAAAACTGAACTCCTGATTTCACATCTCAAAAATATTTCTCCCCCCAATCTTTTCATCAGAATAAATCCCACCAAACACTCAGCTGATCAAGGCATGAACCTCGGAGTCAGTTTTTTATTCTGTTTTCTTTACTCTCCACACCCAACCCATCAGCAAATCCTGTTCGTTCTACCTCCAAAGTTTATCTAGAAATGTTCCCATCTGTCTTCTCTGTCCTCTGTTGCAAGCCACATCTTTCCCAGGATTGCTGCCCCACCTTACTGATTTTCTTAGCTCCCACTGCCTCCTGATCTCTCCTCCTCCACCTCTCAACAGCTCTCCATCCATCTGCCCCACCACTGTCTCCCTGCCAAGATGAATTTTTTTAAAGCCATAACTTAGATTCTGTCACTGCCATTTTTAACCATTTTCAAACTTTTATGTGCGATGGCTACTTACTAGACCCATGTGGTCCAGCCCAAATTCCTCCCGGGCACCTCCACTCCGCTCTTTATTCCTTCCTTGGCTTTCCCTTCTCCACATTCTGCATGGATGACCTCACTCTATCCTTCAGGTTTCTGATAAACTTGACCTTAGAGAGGCCTTCCCCCAAGAGGTTCTGGACTCGCCTCGATTGTCTTTAATTCCTTTGTGTAATGTTTCAGTTTGTAATTGTATGTTATTTTGTTGTTTCCTTGCTTTTTGCCCACCTGACTTAAAGCTTTGTGTGGGCAGGGACTGTGTCTGTTTTACATAACCCTTGTCTGGCATAGGGATTGGGCTCTCAGTAAATCCTAGTTGAATGAGTGAGTGAGTGACCTGCCTCTGAAGATGAATATCTCAATAAAGTGCTAATGCCCCCTGTCTCTGAGCCATGTCTTCCTCCAGAGCTCAGTACCTGTATATCTAAGAGTCTGTAAGACATAACAGTCAGTACACCAGACTCAGCAGGGCCCCAGTGGACCTTGTTGTGCCATCTTCCCTGTATCTGTCTTCCCAGCAGTGACACCACTTAGGCGTTTGCTCAATCCTGAAATCCGGCAATCAGGCAAGAGTCCTTTCCTTTCCTCACTCCCCATCTCCTGCTGTCAGTGCTGCCTTCCAGCTCCCTCCACTGGGGCAGAACCTCCCAGTTCCCAGCAGAGATTACCATACTGGTCTCCTACCACTCTGTTCTGGGCAGGATCTTACTGCACTGCCCCAAACCAGCCAGGGACGCCCCTCCCTCCGTACGGCACCCGTGTTCTTTCTTCTTGGAATGTTCTCCCTCAAGTGTCTGTTCCTCGACTTCTTTTAGTTCTTTGCTCAAACTTCTTATCGGAGACACTTCCTCATTAGCCCACATAAAATGAGTCTCGAACCTTCGCTTTCGACTCTTTCTGTCTTTCTTAGCACTTACTCATGTCCATATATGCTTAATGTCTGTTTTTCCGTGTTTGTTGAATCAGGGCTCCTGACCTGTCCCTCTGACCTCACTAAACCCTCCTTTATTTATCCGCTGAACTGCGCTCAGTGATTTTCCAAAACCCAAATATGCTTGTTTTCCTTTTAGGGACTCTCAATTGACACCGAAAGGTCCAGCCTCATAGCGTATGTTACAACGCTCTTGACCAAGGCCACCCAGCTACCAAGGCCAGACTCAAACTCTTCAGAACTGCAGGGATGCTCCGCTGCTCTGTCCCAGAAACACCAACTCTTGGTGCTTGTAACACCCTGGGCGGTTTCACACCGCTGTCGCTGTCACGTGATGTTCCCTCTACCGGGAACGTTCTGCGTTTTTATTACCCTTCTAAACTCCCACTTGTCTTTCAGGATCCAACCCAAATGTCACAACCTCTGAAACTTCACGGATCATCCAACCTGAATAAGTCATTCCATTAGCGGTGCCACCACGGTGGTTTCCACACTCTGTACTTTTAAAGACTTTGTATTTTCACTTAATAGTGTAATCACTTCTTGTCTTTCATCCACATAGGCACTCAGTCCATGCCTCCTGGATGACCCTGGACACTGCAGAGCTCGTTTCTGCTTAACAATCTACTTGCAGTGTATGAACATGGCCCTGAAGATCGTTTCTTCACTGTCCTTCAGCTTAGCTGCTTCCTATCTCTCCATGCTCCTAACTGAATTTGCTAGTTAGAGAATTTGGGAGGTGTAGCATTTGAGAATTGCTTGCAGATGGTGGTAACAAAGACCTGAAATAACGCTGGCTCACACAAGAGAGGCAGTCCACGACTGGGGTGGTGGCCCCACAGCACGGTGACTCCTCTTACCCTGGGTTCCACTTCGTGTCATATGGTTTGCACTCTCCAGATTGCCCCATGGGCCATGGAGCAGCAGTTGTCTCTTAAAGACAAGAAGCAAGAGAAAAGGGCATCAGAGTCACACAACAAGGATGGAAATTGTGCACTTGTTTGACCTCTCTTGGTCCTAAAGCTCCTCTGCCACAGCACAGCTATAATGCTGATTTTAACTCCAGGTTAAAGCATTTTGCTCCTTGTGGTGACTACTTTGAATATTGCTGGCCCCCAATCCTCTCAGACTCTTCCCCCATTGAGGCAGTGAGCATGTCTACCTCATGCAAATCCGGGCAACCTTGTTTCAGCCTCAGAGTGTGGTGGCAGCGATACTCTGTACTGACCTCTGAACTAGGTCACACGAGACTGTGGAGCTGCCTCCAGCTCTCTCGGGATGCGAGCTCCAGGGGAGCACTTGCTGTGGAGGGCGTCCCAGCATCCTTAGCCTGCTCTGCTGGAAAGGCTGCATGTCCTTGTTGCTTCTGTTGACAGCCCCAGCTGAGCACCCACCAGTAGCCAGCACAGCACCATCAGCCCAGCAGGGTCGGGTCTCCAGTCTGTACAATCTTCAGATGGTGTACGTGGAGCCTCCCAGTTGAGCTATTTCAGATTCCTGACCCCCAAATTGTGAGCAAAGTAAAATGGCTACTTTCAGTTGCTGGAGGATATTTGTTCACACCAGTAGATGACCGAACACTGGCAGGGGGACGTACTC